>NC_085994.1:23945000-24210000 GCF_030014385.1 Trichomycterus rosablanca
ATGTAGTAAAGTTCTCCTAAACGAGCCAGTATAATCCATAATTCAAGTTCACAGTAAAGAACAGCACATTTCAAGTCAGTTTGAAGTCATTATTACTCACATTATTGTAGTGCTTTAACTATAGTCCCAGCAGGCCGCTTAACCACCAGCTGTAATGCAAAGAAGAAACGGAAACACTGTTCGACGGGCAGGCTACCTTTTCACAGTCCTGTGGATTGTTTCATGAGATGTTCCCACCGAGTGTTGTTACTGATTACACAAACACAACATGTCAGCTTAGACACTTGTCTGGACCTGAGTAAGTGTAATCATCTTACCCACTGTCATTTCCACTTTAAGCAGGACTGGTTTTCTCTCAAATATACACTGCTCAACCATAACATTAAAACCACCTCCTTGTTTCTACACTCACTGTCCATTTTATAAGCTCCACTTACCATATAGAAGCACATTGTAGTTCTACAATTACTGACTGTAATGCTGTTCTTCAATGGTTAGGACCCCCACAGGACCCCCACAGAGCAGGTATTATTTGGGTGGTGGATCATGACCATTGAAGAACAGCATAATAGAGGGATAACAAAGCATGTAGAGAAACAGATGGACTAAATTAAGTGGAGCTGATAAAATGGACAGTGTAGAAATGGTGAGTGTAGAAACAAGGAGGTGGTTTTGATGTTATGGCTGATTGTGTAGATCCAAAACCATACTAAATTTAAGAAAAGAAAGTAGGTACTGTATGACCTGTTAAGAATGCTCAAAAGTATGTGGATGCCTGTGCACAAACCATGCACATTATACCACTGCACAAATTAAAGCATGGTGGCAACAAAGTCTTACTAGGCAGAGATAGAAACCTGCTTTCCAAACAGCATTCTACAGTATCCCAAACCCAGACTCGTCCATCGGATTGCCAGATGGAGAAGCGTGATTCATCACTCCAGAGAACACGTCTCCATTGCTCTAGAGTCCAGTGGTGGCGTGTTTTACACCACTGCATCCGACACTTTGCATTGCGCTTGTTGATGTAAGGCTTGGATGCAGCTGCTCGGCTATGGAAACCCATTCCATTAAGCTCTACACACTGTTCTTGAGCTAATCTGAAGGCCACATGAAGTTTGGACGTCTGTAGTGATTGACTCTGTAGAAAGTTGGCGACCTCTGCGCACTATGCGCCTCAGCATCCGCTGACCCCGTTCTGTCATTTTACGTGGCCTAACACTTTGTGACTGAGTTGCTGTCGTTCCCAATCGCTTCCACTTTGTTATAATAGCATTGACAGTTGACTGTGGAATATTTAGTAGCGAGGAAATTTCACGACTGTTATGAGTGGATCAGACACAGCAGTGCTGCTGGAGTTTTTAAACACCGTGTCCACTCACTGTCCACTCTATTAGACACTCCCACCTAGTTGGTTCACCTTGTAGAAGTAAAGTCAGAGACGATCACTCATCTATTGCTGCTGTTTGAGTTGGTTATCTTCTAGACCTTCATCAGTGGTCACAGGACGCTGCCCATGGGGCGCTGTTGGATGGATATTTTTGGTTGGTGGACTATTCTCAGTCCAGCAGTGACAGTGGTGTGTTTAAAAACTCACACACCAGCACAACACACACTAACACAGCACCACCATGTCAGTGTCACTGCAGTGATGAGAATGATCCCCCACCTAAATAATACCTGCTCTGTGGTGGTCCTGTGGGGGTCCTGACCATTGAAGAACAGCATAATAGAGGGATAACAAAGCATGTAGAGAAACAGATGGACTAAATTCAGTAATTGTAGAACTACAAAGTGGAGCTGATAAAATGGACAGTGTAGAAATGGCGAGTGTAGAAACAAGGAGGTGGTTTTGATGTTATGGCTGATCGTGTAGATCCAAAACCATACTAAATTTAAGAAAAGAAAGTAGGTATGACCTGTTAAGAATGCTCAAAAGTATGTGGACGCCTGTGCACAAACCATGCACATTATACCACTGCACAAATTAAAGCATGGTGGCAACAAAGTCTTACTAGGCAGAGATAGAAACCTGCTTTCCAAACAGCATTCTACAGTACTATACAGTATGCCTAATTAGTGCTGTACACACTATGGAGCCCATTTAATTTGTGCTGGAGCCAATTGGTATACACTACACCATGGATGTAACGAACACCAGTGCTTTGAAACACCTTCAGGAGAACTAAAGTACAGCAAAAACTGACCTGTATAATTTAGTAAGGCCATAGGTGAGCTGACTTAACATTAAAGTGGTATGTGGTTAACCCAAAGCACTAGGGTCCTCTGGACTCAACTGTGTCCACTTGGGTTTTCCATCAGGCACAACAGAGCTATTATAAATTGCTTTTTAGTGTACAGTAGTAAGTCAGCGTGTGGTGACTTGCAGTTTATTAGTGCATTGTTCAATGTCCATTGTTTTCCAGTGGTACCAAACCAACCTCAACTCTAATCGTGATAAATAAATAAACCTTGAGTCTGTTATTTTTTTTTTTTCCATAAGCCACATCTCAGGTCATGATCAGGTCTCTACGGTTTTGTCTCATTTCACAGCAGCAGAACAGATGATGCTAGACTGATGAAAAGCCGCCATGAGTCTACTTCCTTTAAACCTCCTCTTGAGTCTAATTCTTTAAACCTCTCACATTTTTCACCCTTTCACTTACTCTAAATAAATAGCAGAAGCATCAGGGCACGAAACCAATATGAGTAGTTGCTGGAGTGGGGGTTGCCTTGCTTTGCTTTGTATTTTTTAGATGTCATCAAATAAGATGACAGTTTTTAATTCCAAACCCAGTACTTTCTTGCGGTGGGGCGATAGTACTACCCACCAAGCCACCGTGCCAGTCTATAATTATATGTTGTATATACACCGATCAGCCATAACATTAAAACCACCTCTTTGTTTCTACACTCACTGTCCATTTTATTAACTCCACTTACCATAAAGAAGCACTTTGTACAGTAGTTCTACAATTACTGACTGTAGCCCATCAGTTTCTCTGCATGCTTTGTTAGCCCCCTTATATGCTGTTCTGCAATGGTCAGGACCAGTACAGAGGTAGGTATTATTTAGGTGGTGGATGATTCTCAGCACTGCAGTGACACTGACATGGTGGTGGTGTGTTAGTGTGTGTTGTGCTGGTATGAGTGGATCAGACACAGCAGTGCTGATGGAGTTTTTAAACACCTCACTGTCCCTGCTGGATTGAGAATAGTTCACCAACTAAAAATATCCAGCCAAGGGTCCTGTGATCACTGGTGAAGGTCTAGAATATGACCAACTCAAACAGCAGCAATAGGTGAGCACTCGTCTCTGACTTTACATCTACAGGGTGGACCAACTAGGTAGGAGTGTCTAATAGAGTGGACAGTAAGTGGACATGGTATTTAAAAACTCCAGCAGCGCTGCTGTGTCTGATCCACTCATACCAGCACAAGACACACTAACACACCACCACCATGTCAGTGTCACTGCAGTGCTGAGAATGATCCACCACCTAAATAATACCTGCTCTGTGGTGGCCCTGTGGGGGTCCTAACCATTGAAGAACAGGGTGAAGGCAGGCTAAAACAGTATGTAGAGAAACAGATGGACTACAGTCAATAATTGTAGAACTTCAAAGTGCTTCTATATGATAAGTGGAGCTGACAAAATGGAGAGTGTGTGTAGAAACTAGGAGGTGGTTTTAATGTTATGACTGATCGGTGTATATCATTTAACTTGCAAAATGTTTAAGAAAACACTATTTTTCATATAGGTAAACTGCCAAAAACAAAGCATGGGCTGCACAGCTCTTGGGACCTGGGGACCTGGGTTTGATCTTCAACTACATTTACTGTTTGTGAGAGGTTTTGGATGCTTACCTTATGTACATGTTTTCTCTGGGTACTTCTTACCTCCCAAACAATACCATATGTGTCATCTGCTCTGAATTGCACCTTGACATGAGAAAGTGAATGGTTGAGTGTGTAGTGCCTTGTGAAAGACTGGTGACCTGATTTATCTTCACTAGAAATAAGGTGCCCAGGCCAACACTTGAAAAACGACCCCACATCATTAATCCCTTTTATAGTTGGCACAATGCTGTCAGGCATTCGCCAAACCCAGACACTTCAATCACACTGTTAGATTGGGTTCTCAACAGAACTCGTTTCCACTGCTCCACAGTCCAGTAGTGGCATGCTTTACAGCACTTCTTCTGACACTTGGCACTGAGATCTTGGCACAAGAAAGTGAATGGGTGAGTGTGTAGTGCCTTCTGATAGATTGGTGTGTGGTCCAAGGTTTGTTTCCTCCCTTCACTCAGTGTTCCTAGTATAGGCTTCAAACCCACAGTGAGCCTGATCAGGATGAAATGGTTATGAGAAAATATGAACTGATAAAATAATCACATTTTGGCTAAACACAGAAAAGTGTTATAAATCAAAATAAATCATATAAATGCAACATTTAATAGAAAAGAAATAAACCATGTTTTTTTTTATTTGGCCACTCCCATCTTCTTTACCTTCAAAATACTGAAGATTGGTCAGTGATTGTGTATCCACTGAAATGTCCTCCAGGAGATGTGTGGGTTTTGTGTTGGTTTCCTACATGAAATCTGGTTTTCTTCTGACCCCAATAATCCCCTCCCCCACCAAAAAAAATGTCAGTAGGTACACTATATGGCAAAAAGTACGTGGATGCCCCTCCTAATTATTAAGTACTGTATAGGTGTTTAGCCACACAAAAGGTGTATAAAATTTATTTATGTTCCAGTGACTGTGTCCATGTTCAGAAAGCCTGGTTCATAAAGACATTGTTTGACCATGTTGGTGTAAAGGAACCCCAGTGGCACCAAGTTAAAGTTAAAGCCCATGTGTATATTGACCACCTTTAACTCATTTTTAGTGCTTGGCATTCTGAAATTCTCATGTAAAAGTAACAAAGTTATAAAATAATACTGTATAATAAAATACAGTACAATGAAATACACAGATCAACCATAACATTAAAACCCCCTCTTTGTTTCTTCACTCACTGTCCATTTTATCAGCTCCACTTACCATATAGAAGCACTTTGTAGTTCTAAAATTACTGACTGTAGTACATCTGTTTCTCTGCCTGCTTTGTTAGCCCCTTTCATGCTGTTCTTCAATGGTCAGGACCACCACAGAGCAGGTATTATTTGGGTGGTGGATCATTCTCAGCATTGCAGTGACACTGACATGGTGGTGGTGTGTTAGTGTGTGTTGTCCTGGTATGAGTAGATCAGACACAGCAGCGCTGCTGGAGTTTATAAATACCATGTCCACTCACTGTCCACTCTATTACACTCTATTACTACCTAGTTGGTTGTAGATGTAAAGACAGAGACAATCGCTCATCTATTGCTGCTGTTTGAGTTGGTCATCTTCTAGACCTTCATCAGTGGTCACAGGACACTACCCACAGGGCGGATAGCTGGATATATTTTTGGTTGGTTGGTGGACTGTTCTCAGTCCAGCAGTGACAGTGAGGTGTTTAAAAACTCCAGCAGTGCTTCTGTGTCTTATCCACTCATACTAATACAACACACACTAACACACCACCACCATGTCAGTGTCACTGCAGTTCTGAGAATGACCCACCACCCAAATAATACCTGCTCTGTAGTGGTCCTGGGAGAGTCCTGACCATCGAAGAACAGTGTGAAAGGGGGCTAACAAAGTATGCAGAGAAACAGATGGACTAGAGTCAGTAATTGTAGAACTACAAAGTTCTTCTATATGGTAAGTGGAGCTGATAAAATGGAGTGAGTATAGAAACAAGGAGGTGGTTTTAATGTTATGGCTGATCGGTGTGTAATATAATATAATATAATATAATATAATTCATATAATATAATATAATTAATATAATCTAATTAATATAATATAATACACTGCCTGGCCAAAAAAAAAGGTCACCACCAGGATTTAACTAAGCAAATAGGTAAGAGCCTCCTGTTGGATAATTACTGCATGGGTGATTATGTTTCAGCTGGCAACAAGTTATTTAACCCTAACTGATGCAGTGAGTAGCTTCTCATTTGTTAAACAACCATGTCGAAAGACACATCCTGTGGTCGTGGAAACGAAGTTAATCTGTTTCAGAAGGGTCAAATTATTGGCATGCATCAAGCAGAGAAAACATCTAAGGAGAAAAGTGGAAGGACGTTGGGGAAACATTATCTTCGAGGAAGAAATGTGGTGGAAAAAAAATCTTGAATGATCGTGATCGGCGATCACTTAAACGTTTGGTGAAATCAAATGGTAGAAAAACTACAGTAGAACTCAGGGATATGTTTAATAGTGAAAGTAAGAGCATTTCCACATGAACAATACGAAGGGAACTCAAGGGATTGGGACTAAACAGCTGTGTAGCCTTAAGAAAACCACTTGTCAGTGAGGCTAACCGGCAAAAACGGCTTCAATTTGCTAGGGAGCATAAAGATTGGACTCTGGAGCAATGGAAGAAGGTCATGTGGTCTGATGAGTCCAGATTTACCCTGTTCCAGAGTGATGGGCGCATCAGGGTAAGAATAGAGGCGGCTGAAGTGATGCACCCATCATGCCTAGTGCCTACCGTACAAGTCTGTGGGGGCATTGCTATAATCTGGGGTTGCTGCAGTTGGTCAGGTCTAGGTTCAGCAACGTTATGTGCCCAAGAATGAGGTCAGCTGACTATCTGAATATACTGAACGACCAGGTTATTCCATCAATGGATTTTTTCTTCCCTGATGGCACGGGCATATTCCAAGATGACAATGCCAGGATTAATCAGGCTCAAATAGTGAAATAGGTTCAGTATACAGATGGACAATACAGTCAGTAATTGTAGAACTACAAAGTGCTTCTATATGGTAAGTGGAGCTGATAAAATGGACAGTGAGTGTAGAAACAAGGAGGTGGTTTTAATGTTATGGCTGATCAGTGTATATGACTTACCAAAAAGGTATAGAAATATTACTTCAGTGGTGGAGTTGTTGAGTCAGTAATCTGCAGCAGGATTAATCCATAAGTAATTTGGGTTTTTCTGGAGCAGCACATTTCCTTCACATAGGTCCTCTAATCCCCAACCCCCTAAATCTTATACTAATGGAGTAGGTGCAGTATGAAAGCAATCATTTCATACGGTGCCAGAGTTTATGATCAGAGCCTTGGTAGTCTGGAGTGTTGATGCGACAGTCAAAAAAACATCAGTTAGGAATGTCTGAGTTAGTTACTGCCTGTAATTTAGTCTTGGTTTTACTGATTTTTTCATATGTTCATTGACTGATATTCTGCAAGGCTGCTGCTTGTTGAACGAGCAAAAGACACAGTCTCTCTGAAGTCTTACAAATGATGTCTCAGTCATGCTGTGCAGATCGGTTTTATTATTTTAAGCCTCAAAAATGAATCAAAAGGAATCAAATCACCCAAAAACAGAAACAGATAAATAATTAATATACTGGCTACTTATTTGGCAATACATCAAATATCTAAAGTGAAAACATTTTTCCTGGCCCTTTTTTTATAGGACACATTTACACTGATCAGTCATAACATTAAAACCACCTCCTTGTTTCTACACCCAATGTCCATTTTATCAGCTCCACTTACCATATAGAAGCACTTTGTAGTTCTACAATTACTGACTGTAGTACATCTGCTTCTCTACATATCTTTTTAACCTGCTTTCACCCTGTTCTTCAATGGTCAGGACCACCACAGAGCAGGTATTATTTAGGTGATGGATCATTCTCAGCACTGCAGTGACAATGACATGGTGGTGGTGTGTTAGTGTGTGTTGTGCTGGTATGAGTGGATCAGACACAGCAGCGCTGCTGGAGTTTTTAAATACTGTGACCACTCACTGTCCACTCTATTAGACACTCCTACCTAGTTGATCTACAGTGTAGATGTAAAGTCAGAGACGATCGCTCATCTATTGCTGCTGTTTGAGTTGGTCATCTTCTAGACCTTCATCAGTGGTCACAGGACGCTTTCCACTGGGAGCTGTTGGCTGAATACTTTTAGTTGGTGGACTATTCTCAGTCCAGCAGTGACAGTGAGGTGTTTGAAAACTTCAGCAGCGCTGCTGTGTCTTATCCACTCATACCAGCACAACACACACTAACACACCACCACCATGTCAGTGTCACTGCAGTGCTGAGAATGATCCACCACCTAAATAATATCTGCTCTGTGGGGGTCCTGACCACTGAAGAACAGCATGAAAGGGGGCTTACAAAGCATGCAGAGAAACAGATGGACTACAGTCAGTTATTGTAGAACTACAAAGTGCTTCTATATGGTAAGTGGGGCTGATAACATGGACAGTGAGTGTAGAAACAAGGAGGTTGTTTTAATGTTATGGCTGATCGGTGTATAGCTACACACCAATATGCTATTGTAAACCCAACTACATGACTATTTCACCCCTAACAACACCATATATAGGTTATATTAAATTGAATTTCAAATGTTATTCCATTTTAATGTTTAGCCAATTTTAAGTAGCAGTTTTATGCTTCATTGTATTAGAGTAAAATATTTTTGATGTTACATGCTAAGTGGTATTACAGTGGGGCCAAAAAGTATTTAGTCAGCCACTGATTGTGCAAGTTCTCCTACTTAGAAAGATGAGAGTAATTTTCATCATAGGTACACTTCAACTATGAGAGACAAAATGAGGAAAAAAAATCCAGGAAATCACATTGTAGGATTTTTAAAGAATTTATTTGTAAATTATGGTGGAAAATAAGTATTTGGTCAACAACAAAAGTTCAACTCAATACTTTGTAACATAACCTTTGTTGGCAATGACAGAGGTCAAACGTTTCCTGTAAGTCTTCACCAGGTTTGCACACACTGTAGCTGGTATTTTGGCCCATTCCTCCATGCAGATCTCCTCTAGAGCAGTGATGTTTTGGCCCCGTTCATTCTTCCCTTAACACGGATCAGTCGTCCTGTCCCCTTTGCAGAAAAACAGCCCCAAAGCATGATGTTTCCACCCCCATGCTTCACAGCAGGTATGGTGTTCTTGGGATGCAACTCAGCATTCTTCTTCCTCCAAACACGACGAGTTGAGTTTTTACCAAAAAGTTCCATTTTGGTTTCATCTGACCACATGATATTCTCCCAATCCTCTTCTGGATCATCCATATGCTCTCTGGCAAACTTCAGATGGGCCTGGACATGTACTGGCTTAAGCAGGGGGACACGCCTGGCACTGCAGGATTTGAGTCCCTCTCGGCGTAGTGTGTTACTGATGGTAGCCTTACTTTGGTCCCAGCTCTCTGCAGGTCATTCATCAGGTCCCTCCATGTAGTTCTGGGATTTTTGCTCACCTTTTCTCATGATAATTTTGACCCCACGGGATGACATTGCGTGGGGCCCCAGATCGAGGGAGATTATCAATGGTCTTGTATGTCTTCCATTTTCTTACAATTGCTCCCGCAGTTGATTTATTCACACCAACCTGCTTGCCTATTGTAGATTCACTCTTCCCAGCCTGGTGCAGGTCTACAATTTTCTTCCTGGTGTCCTTCGACAGCTCTTTGGTCTTGGCCATGGTTGAGTTTGGAGTCTGACTGTTTGAGGCTGTGGACAGGTGTCTTTTATACAGATAACGAGGTCAAACAGGTGTCATTAATACAGGTAATGAGTGGAGGATAGAAGAGCTTCTTAAAGAAGAAGTTACAGGTCTGTGAGAGCCAGAAATCTTGCTTGTTTGTGGGTGACCAAATACTTATTTTCCACCATAATTTACAAATAAATTCTTTAAAAATCCTACAATGTGATTTCCTGGATTTTTTTTTCTCATTTTGTCTCTCATAGTTGAAGTGTACCTATGATGAAAATTACAGACCTCTCTCATCTTTCTAAGTAGGAGAACTTGCACAATCAGTGGCTGACTAAATACTTTTTGGCCCCACTGTAAATGGCATCTTTAATTTGAAATAAAATATAATGTCTGTTGGCTGTCCTGGGCAGCACAGTGGCCAGGTGGGTAGCACTGTCGCCTCACGGCAAGATGGTCCTGTCTGTGTGGGTTTCCTCCTGGAGCTCCGGTTTTCTCCTACAAGACATGCAGTCCAATTAAATGAAGATATTACAATTACCTTAGGTGTGAATGTGTAGGTGTGAATGTGTTTGCCCTGTGATGGACTGGCGACCTGCCCGGGGTGTTTCCTACCTTTTGGCGGTGAATTGTACCCACTGAGACTCTGAACAGGGTAAAGCGGTGGTAAAGCAGACAATGAGTGAATGTTGTTTGACATGTTATTATTGTAATGTATATGTAATAAGATACACTATATGATATGGAGACCTGATCATGAGCTTGTTAGACATTTGTTTACAAAACCAGTTATGCCCCTCCCTCTTATCAGCTATAACAGCCTTTACTCATCTGAGAAGATTAGATTGTGTCTAAAGAAATGTGTGCACATTTGATCGAAAAAAAAAATTAGACCAGGTCTTCTATTAATTTCCAATTTCCCAATGCATTTCTTTGACACATGCACCACAACCGTGCTGGCCGAGGAGAACCGCAGACTAACACTCATTCCCTCTAACATAAGAGAAGTTGCTGACCGCTTCTTTACTCTTGCCAGCAGCGGATTCCCATACTGCACACAGTCCATTCTTTTCTTATACAGTCTAGGTAAACAAGGTAGCTTATTTTATTTATAAGTTACCTTAAAAGTGCATTCTGATACATTATATTCATTCATTCATTCATTGTGTGTTTTACCACCGCTTCATCCTACTCAAAGTCACAGTGGGTCCCATTTACTGGGCAAAAGGCAGGAAACACCCCGAACATGTTGCCAGTCCATCACAGGGCAAACAAACATACACACATTCACACACACACACACTTATACTGTATCTAGAAGACTGTAGTATCTCCAATTAACCTGAGGAAACCCACGTGGAGGAAACCCACGTGGACATGGGGAGAACATGCAAACTCCACACAGAAAGAACCCAGACCGCTTCACCTGGGAATCAAATCCAGGACCATCTTGCTGTGAGGCGACGGTGCTACCCACCGAGCCAATGTGCCAAGTGATAAATTATAGTATTTATATTTTGTTATTACGTTTGTTGATCTCACAATCACTTTTAATAATTAAAATCATAACTGCTGCTTACCTTACCTTAATTTTATCCATGTGTTTTTCCATTAGTAGTATAAAGTAACAAAAATTAAGAGACCGTTCACAGAGAGGGTTTTCTCCTACACAAAAACGCTAATTTCTTGAGTAAAATGCAATTCCTCCTCACAAATTAATCGCATCATCACACATGCTCTTTGTGCACTTCAGGGGAATGTGGAGAGAATGGACTGGGGTTCAAAACGCAAGACAGTCATGAAGTCATAACAAAGCCTACTCATTTAGAGGGAATATATGATTGGTCAGTTTTACTGTCATTTGAAATTGGTCTTTAATTGAATTAATATTGCTTGACCCACTGCACATTCATAGCTGAACCACCAATCACCAACATTCTTTCCAGAAACAACAGAGAAGCACAATTCTGATAAGGAAACAAGGGGGCTTCTCTAATTTAACCCCTCACATTCTGGCACAAATTGAATAGGCAAGTATGAAGCCCTCCTATTTAAAAGGACAGTATGATTGGTGAATTTTATTGTCATTTGAAGTTGGTCTCTAATTGAATTAATATTGCTTGACCCCCTGTACATTTATAGCTGGATCACCAATTACCAACATTCTTTCCAGAAATAGAGGATGTGGCAAAATTCTGATAGTGAGGAATACTAACAATAATTTAGCTCTTCACACTATGACACAAATTGAATAGGCAGGTATGAAGGATTTATTTGCTTAGCTTTGTATTTCTTGTTGATATTTGTATTAAATGTTGATTGGCAAATTTTGAGAAGATACAATTAGATAATACCTACACACATACACTGACAAGGCATAACATTATGACCACTACAGGTGAAGTGAATAACACTGATTATCTCTTCATCACGGCACCTGTTAGTGGGTGGGATATATTAGTTAGCAAGTGAACATTTTATCCTCGTTGATGTGTTAGAAGCAGGAAAAATGGGCAAGCGTAAGGATTTATAGAAGTTTGACAAGTGCCAAATTGTGATGGCTAGACGACTGGGTCAGAGCATCTCCAAAACTGCAGCTCTTGTGGAAGTGTTTTCCCGGTCTGCAGTGGTCAGTATCTATCAAAAGTGGTCCATGGAAGGAACAGTGGTAAACCGGCAACAGGGTCATGGGCGGCCAAGGTTCAGATGCACGTGGGGAGCGAAGGCTGGCCCGTGTGGCCCGTTGTCCAACAGACGAGCTACTGTAGCTCAAACTGCTGAAGAAGTTAATGCTGGTTCTGATAGAAAGGCGTCAGAATACACAGGGCATCACAGTTGGTTGGTATAGGGTTTGCATAGCCGCAGACCAGTCAGTTAGGAAGGTGGTCATAAATGTTATGCCTGATCATTTTTGAAAGATAGAATTTGGACACTTCTATAATAAGATGTATTGCAAAAGTGTTCATAGTAAACAAAAGTCAAGCTTACTGGCAACATGCATGGGTGGGTTTTACGTAAAAAGGACCCAAAGCCTGATATTAAGCACTGTATAGTAGAGATGCAGTGACATTTTAGGTCTGATTTTCCTGAAGTTCCCTGATATCATTGATAGGATACATTACATCATAGAATTTATTCTTTTTCCCAATAAACCATCCAAATATCCAAATATAAATGAAATTTTTTTCCAAAAAATACATCTTTTATAAAGATTTATTTCATATTCATATTTACTTATTATTATTTTTTTATTTATTTTATTTTATTATATTTATTTATTATTTAGTTTTTCCCATCAATACCCATGCCATTTTGATTTGGGGTAAAACTATAAATAACTATAAATAATATAAATAAAACAGTTTTTTTTGTTTTCCAAAAAAACATCTTTTATAAAGATTTATTTTGTATTAATTTATTTATTTATTATTATTTATTTATTTATTTTATTATATTTATTTATTATTTAGGTTTTTCCCATCGATACCCATACCATTTTGATTTGGAGTAAAACTATAAATAACTATAAATATTATAAATAAAAGTTTTTTTGTTTTCCAGAAAAACATCTTTTATAAAGATTTATTTTATATTTATTTATTTATTTATTATTATTTTTTATTTATTTTATTATATTTATTTATTATTTTGTTTTTCCCGTCAATACCCATGCCATTTTGATTTGGGGTAGAACTGGCTTATTCTACCAAGTTCTGCCCACTCCAGCCCAATCTATCAAAAACAAATGATCAATTATTAATTAAAATGATTGATTTTATGGCACTAGGCAGGCCAGCTGAAATGGTAATTGTGTGCAAATTCATGGCCATCACTCACAGGTTGTAAGCGCAGCCAAGCATTGATCTGATGACCTCCGACTTTGCATTTCAGTCTTCTCTCCACCCACAAACATACATGTTTTGAATTTGGTTATTAGAACACCTCCAGACATACGCAGCGAAAGCATTTATTGTACAGCATACTCACGATTTACATTATGTTCTTTATACCAATGAAACAAAAATAATTTACAGATTGACAAGCTCTCCTACTCATGCAAGTACGTATAGTAGAAAAATAATTCAGCAACCCCATTTTGCAAGAGAATCATATCATCAGTCAGATTTTACACAGTGTGTGTATTACTAATACAGAGAGTTTGATTAAAGGAAAGTGGAAAGTGGTGCAGGTTCAGTGTTGCATGGTCACATGAGATACTGGTTTGGTTTGGTTGTTTAATACTGGGTTTGGTAAAGTCAAATCAAGGGTGTAGTCAATGCTATATGCATGTAATCCAATATTACTCATTTTCTATTTGCCCTATAGGTGAATGGGTGTGTGTATGTGTGTCTGCCCTGCGATGGATTGGCGCCCTGTCCAAGGTTTTACTGTGTGCCTTGCGCCCATTGAAAAACTGGGATAGGCTCCAGCACCCCCACCCCCCTTCCCACGACCCTAATTGGATAAGCGGTTAAGACACTGAGTGAGTGAGAGTATATTTGCCAGTTTTTTGTTGGGCTTAGCACAGCGATGTAATCATGTGTAAGCAAATCAGAGGCAGAGATTCATTCATTCAGGTCATTAAAGGAAATGAAAGAGAGGTGGGAGGAAAGTGGAGTATCAAAAGGAAACTGATATCAACATTGGAGGACATGCCAAATACCACACAAGATCAAACCCCAGACCTTTGAGCTGTGTGGTACCAACACAACCTGATGGTTTAATACATACAGGGGTTGGACAAAATAACTGAAACACCTGGTTTTAGACCACAATAATTTATTAGTATGGTGTAGGGCCTCCTTTTGCGGCCAATACAGCGTAAATTCGTCTTGGAAATGACATATACAAGTCCTGCACAGTGGTCAGAGGGATTTTAAGCCATTGTTCATGCAGGATAGTGGCCAGGTCACTACGTGATGCTGGTGGAGGAAAACGTTTCCTGACTCGCTTCTCCAAAACACCCCAAAGTGGCTCAATAATATTTAGATCTGGTGACTGTGCAGGCCATGGGAGATGTTCAACTTCACTTTCATGTTCATCAAATTAATCTTTCACCAGTCTTGCTGTGTGTATTGTCATCCTGATACACGGCACCGCCATTGGATGCACATGGTCCTCCAGAATGGTTCGGTAGTCCTTGGCAGTGACGCGCCCATCTAGCACAAGTATTGGGCCAAGGGAATGCCATGATATGGCAGCCCAAACCATCACTGATCCACCCCCATGCTTCACTCTGGGCATGCAACAGTCTGGGTGGTACGCTTCTTTGGGGCTTCTCCACACCGTAACTCTCCCGGATGTGGGGAAAACAGTAAAGGTGGACTCATCAGAGAACAATACATGTTTCACATTGTCCACAGCCCAAGATTTGCGCTCCTTGCACCATTGAAACCGACGTTTGGCATTGGCACGAGTGACCAAAGGTTTGGCTATAGCAGCCCGGCCGTGTATATCGACCCTGTGGAGCTCCCGACGGACAGTTCTGGTGGAAACAGGAGAGTTGAGGTGCACATTTAATTCTGCCGTGATTTGGGCAGCCGTGGTTTTATGTTTTTTGGATACAATCCGGGTTAGCACCCGAACATCCCTTTCAGACAGCTTCCTCTTGCGTCCACAGTTAATCCTGTTGGATGTGGTTTGTCCTTCTTGGTGGTATGCTGACATTACCCTGGATACCGTGGCTCTTGATACATCACAAAGACTTGCTGTCTTGGTCACAGATGCGCCAGCAAGACGTCACCCATAATGTTGTGTGCATTGCAATATTTTGAGCAAAACTGTGCTCTTACCCTGCTAATTGAACCTTCACACTCTGCTCTTACTGGTGCAATGTGCAATTAATGAAGAATGGCCACCAGACTGGTCCAATTTAGCCATGAAACCTCCCACACTAAAATGACAGGTGTTTCAGTTATTTTGTCCAACCCCTGTATATGGCAGCTCATTCATGATATGTAATACATTTGTTCTGGCCAGGGACTCTGGGAAACACTGGACTCAAGTGGGGAAACACCTAGAACCCAGTGTATACATTCCTACACTCATGCCATGCACTGACTCACTTACTAACTAGGGGCCATTTAAAATGCCAGTTCCTTTACTGGCATGTTTTAGAAGGTGAGGGGAAATAAAAGTACCTAAAGAAAACTTCAACAGATATGGTGTAAACATGCCAAATGTGGATGAATCACCAGACCTATGAGCTGTGAGGTATTATCACTTGAATATAATATTGAAAAATGCATTAAAATGTATTAGTCCCTAATGGATCAATTACAAATCATTAACATATTATCTTATTATTAGTATTATTATTAGAATATTTTGTCTCATTTGTCCACCTGCTGGCATATTTTGGAGGGTGGGAGGAAACCCACATGTAAATATGCCAAACTCTAGGAACTAACCAGTGGCAGTGATTAAACATATGACCCTGAAGCTATTTGCTGTGCCACTCTGTTATTTTAAGATGTTTATATGAAAAGAAAAAAAAAATATATATATTTAACTTAATATTTAAATGTTCTTATTCTATGAGGAGTGATTGTAACACATTTTTATAGACTCAAGTTTACTGTGTTTTTTTAAATGATGCTGGGTCAAAGATATTTATATATATACATTATTATTAATTGGGTATTGTGGAAAGTTATGTAAATTTGGCTACAGCTGGTATGTTTACAATTAATATTACTACTAATAGGGCTAGTTTGACAGCATCATAGTTTGACAAAGTACATAGAACTGTGGTCATTCACTTTATGCTTTGTCTGCATGGTCTAATGCAGAGGTCACTAACAGGCGGACCGCGGTCCGGGTCCGGACCCAGAAGCTGTCCCATACGGACCCGGACCTATAGCCAAAACAGAAAGTTATTATTTGAAACCTGACGGAGCGCTTCTATTTTAACCGGCGCAGCTTTTGTAGTCTTTACGGTAGCGGTTTAGCGGATGAGAACCAATCACGTGACACCACTCAGCCAATCAAGTCTGTGCATTCCAGCCGGTAAACACTGCGACTGCAGTGCAGACAGTTGAGAGAGTTAGAGGCGAGTTACATGTGAAAAGACGGTGGAAAGAAAAAGAAAGATAGCGAATGTAGAAAAAACGAAGGGAGAGATACAGACAACTGTGCAGGAGAAAATTGAGAAAAAGACGAGTGAGACAGGAGACAAATGGCGCTCTCCAAAAAAGAAACGTGTACAGCGAAAATACAGCATTTAATCCGTGATGGAGAGACTCATTTCTGTTCTTACTTCCCACTGGAGCACAATTTATTTTTATTTTCTCTTAATTTGATAAGAGAAAGGTTTTATAAGGTGGGGCGGTCCGGGTCCTCTCTGTGTGTGCATGTTCTCCCCGTGTCCGCATGGGTTTCCTTCAGTGCTCCGGTTTCCTCCCACAGTCCAAAAACATGCAAGTGAGGTGTATTGGAGATACTAAATTGTCCATGACTGTGTTCGATATAACCTTGTGACCTGATGAATCTTGTGTAATGAGTAACCACCGTTCCTGTCATGAATGTAACCAAAGTGTAAAACATGACGTTAAAATCCTAATAAATAAACAGACATTTGATTTGACAGTTATTGATAACATGCAGATGTTGATACAACTACTAGGCTACATTATACTATATTGTATATATGTTATAGTGGTTAAGGTACTGGACTAATAAACAGAAGGTTGCCGGTTCAAGCCCCACCACCACCAAGTTGCCACTGTTGGGTCCCTGAGCAAGGCCCTTAACACTCAATTGCTCATTGTGTTCTGCTCATTGTGTAAGTCGCTTTGAATAAAAGCGTCTGCTAAATGCTGAAAATGTAAATGTAAATATCAATATATATATATAGTTAAACATTCCGGACCTTTGCTTCAAGAAATTTTCTCTAACTGGACCCCTTTAAATTTTAGTTGAATACCCCTGGTCTAATGTAATCAATAAACCACCAAAAAACAGATCTGTGATGAATAAGAAGCTTCTTAACCATGGGCTATACTGTCTACACATCAGCAAATGAAGCCACTGCTGCAAAATCACCACCTTAAAGCTTAACTAAAGTTCATTGTAAAACCAAAAGCAGGATCACTTGCTTTCTTCTTGCATGGCAGCCACTAAGCCAGTGGTGATGTTAAGCTTTCTTGACAGCTTTTAGTTTATAACAGACCTATTTTTGTTAAGTCTTGGGCAACATCTGGCCTTACATATGAATTTTCCTTAATAAGGAGATAAGTACATGTTCCAATCACTTAGTCACAGAAACAGAACTCTCTTTGGTTCTATACAACAACCATAGAAATGTCAAGACTGCCATGAAATACATTGGTTCTACACAACATTCATTACTATTGTTTATCATTTTCTTAGGTTTTTGGGATATGGGTTGACACAAGGCATCTGTTTATATAAAAGGACTGTTTATATATAATGGCCAAACATTAATTTACTAATTGTCTGTTTTACCACCACTTTATCCTATTCAGGGTCACGGTAGGCACAAGGAGACACCCCAGACAGGTCACCAGTCCATCACAAGGCACAGTCATAATATTGTTTTGTTAATAATATTTAATTAATTATTTTAATTGTACTGTAATATTTTATTTATTTAATATTTATGACAAACCATGACTTGTGACATTGATAAAACTAATTCTAATACACAATCTGATATAGAATGCATTTCATATCCATATACAACTTAAAATGCTTATCTTTAGACCAAAAAGGATCTGCTATTGGTTTAATTATCCGACATTTCCAAACCATTGCATATATCTCATGTGGCTCGGTTTAACAGTAAACAAACAAAAAAACAATGAGCTGATGTGGTGTGAATTATTATTTTTTCGATTCGTTTCTGGTCACAGTACAGATCCTTCCTAATCCATCTCTGTTAGCTCTTCTGGTGCGAGCAGCCGCTTGCCTGGATGTTGCCGCTTCTCTTCCAAGCGACTTTGCTTCACATCATTGAGCAGCTGGAGCAGAAGACTGACTTTACTGCATCCCAGTACATCACACGGGCCCCCGTTAGAGGACACATCCGTTCCTGTCGCGTCCCAGAACCTTTTACCGGGGTGCTGCCGTTTATCCAGTTCCAGCAAGTCCACTACACTGTCTGGTCCTTCCTCTAACGCGCGTCTGCCGGGATGCTGACGCTTATCAAAGCCCGTGTACCGTCTGCCCGGGTGCTGGCGCTTGGAGAGCTCGTTTAAAAGCTCGTTTTGCATGGACATCTGTCCCTCCAGTGCTGAGCGCTTGCCTGGATGTTGTCTTCTTTGGACCTCAATGAAAAAGTCATCATAGTCTCCGCGTTTCCCAGGATGCTGCCGCTTTTGGAAATCTGCGTAATCTTCTTCGTAATCTTCCTCATCGCGCTTGCCGGGATGCTGCCGTTTGCCCGGGTGCTGTCTCTTCTCCAGCCAGTCTGCTTGCACCATAAAAAAATAAGAACAGTCAAGTCAAATCAACTCAAAGCAACTTTACAGAATCCAGGACCAACAGACAAAAAACACACAATACCTGAAGTACATGAGACGTGGGGAAAGGAACTACGATGTGTGATTTTGCACAATTTGATGAAACTGTGCACCAAAAGCAAGAGAATTTCCCATTTTTATATTAATAAAAATTTGAATATTCAACTCTGTCAACTCATTAAATATTAATAAATTTATTTATTACGATTTTAACGTCATGCTTCTGTTTTACACACTTTGGTTACATTCATGACAGAAACAATAGTTACTCATTACACAAGGTTCATCAGTACACAAGTTTTAATGTCAAACACAGTCATGGACAATTTAGTATCTCCAATTCACCTCACTTGCATGTCTTTGGACTGTGGGAGGAAACCGGAGCACCAGGAGGAAACCCACGCAGACACGGGGAGAACATGCACACAGATCTTGTTTGTTTTAACTGCCCTGTGTGCAATAGATGGAAAAATGATGGAAAAATCAATAGGGGATATAGATGGGTCCAGCTCAAAAAACATACAGTGCTAGGGGGTAATACACACCAAGAACATTGGGGGGACCAAATCTACCAGGATGGGACGGGAGGGGGCTCTGAAACATCTACTGGGATTGGAGGGACTGTAAAACCTTCCATATCAACAACTGATTGGAACACTGATAAATCCTAACATTACACAGTAGTGATTGGAATATGTTTATTAATAATTTTACATCAGTTAAAATACATGCGCATATCTGAATATGGGGGGCATGTCCTCCCCAGTTTATACTGTATTTACGGACTTGATTCACACCATCTCATCACACACTTACTCATTTACAGACAGTAGCCAATCTGCAAGAAACCGGAGTGCCAGAGGAAATCAACAAAAACCCAGAGTCACTGAGAGAACATGGGAAACAGCACACAATGAAAGGATGCTATATGGAATGGAAACCAAGTCCCTGACTGCACTACACATCCTGATCCAGACATGTAAGCTATAGTTTTCATACATGTACATAAGGTTAGCATGTTCCTTCCCTCAATCTCAGTGTATCAATGTTATTTAATTTTATTTGTATTATATGCGTGTAAAAAACACACTACAAACTTCTTGTATACAACACAAACAGGAACTTGCCCTTATTTGGGCTTATTTTTGACGTATAGGAAGGAATAATCAGTGTTGCATGAATGTTTAACACCTCTAATGTTCCAGTCGCCGAGTCACCTATAGTGGACACTGACTATTATTTTATTTTAGCTCAATAAACTGCATCAGGGCTTGGAGTCCAGATAAGGTCTTACACTTGCCTTAATCCTGAGTGTATCAGTGTATCAGTCTTATTGAATTTTATTTTCATTATAAAACTACAAACTTAAAGAACACAAACGGGAACCTGTCCTTATTTGGGCTTATTTATGACTTATAGGAAGGAATAATCAGAGCTGCATGAATGTCATGTGCCGAGTCACCTATAGTGGACACTGACTATTATTGTATTCTAGCTCAATAAATTGCAACAGGGCTTGGAGTCCTTCCATGACATGAACTCACTTCACTTTAATTTAATTTCACCTTTAATTCATTCTGATCAGCTATCAGCATGCAGTATATATATATATATATATATATATATATATATATATATATATATATATGAAATTTGTTTCAGGGGGCCCCACATTTTTTTTTGCACTGGGGCCCATGAGCTCCTAGTTACACCACTGCCCTTCCCGCAAGTTAAGTTCGTCTGATGCTGGTCTCCTGGTTGCTCCTAGGTTTAGGTTGACCACTGTGGGTGGTAGATCATTTAGAGTTGCTGCCCCTACACTGTGGAACTCTCTTCCTCTCCCTCTTCGTCTCTCTTCGTCTCTTTCTGAGTTTAAATCTCTTCTTAAAACGCTCTTGTCTTTTTTTGGTTCTGTTTGATCTTGTTTGTGATTATGATTCCTATGTAAAGCGTCCTTGGGTATTATGAAAGGTGCTATATAAGTTGAATTCATTATTATTATTATTATTACATAACACCGTGACCTTATATATTTTGCGTAAAGCCACGCGTCTCTGGCCATGGCGCGCACATGTTGACGCAGTACAACATTTTATTTTAAGAGTTTGCGTGCGCATTTGAGGCATACCATTTGCGTTTTCATCGTCCTCTGTTTTCTGCAGAATAGACTGAAGCAACTGGTTCTCAGTGCGCTGTAAGACCTCATCCAGAGTCGGACTTTCTCCACCCGAGTCGCTCGGTATATTTTGGCACTGAATGGCGGTCATACTGAAGACCGTTGCTGAGGCGAGAATAAGAAGACACACCGCCTTCATTGCAGCTCAGCTGGTTCTGAAAAAAGGAAACAAACAACAACCATAAGTAATTTTGGTTTTGGTTAGTACTTGGTATTTTTGTTATAACTGAAGAAAGCTCTTTTGACGCACCTTAATTAAATACCACTAAAAAGCAACAGGTCCTTTAACAAGGACGAATAGGGGAGACTGGGCTTGGTTAGTCTGTCAACGTTTCACATCACTATAACGTTTTACTTCAGTGCAATTATTGCTTCAGTACAAGTAAGCTTCACACAATGTGTTGATGTAAAATATACCCTGGACACATAACCAGTCAACCACAGAACTCACACAGACATGAAGAGAACATGACAAACTCCTTAAATAGAATAAAGAAAAGCAAGTTTTGAACCCAGGTCTCAAGGACCCGTGTTGCTGTGTGACACCCAGTCTCATAACTGTGCCACAAGTCACCTGGTCAGGGAAACAAACCCAGACCCTTCTTGCAATTAATTCAATTTCAAAATTCCATCTCCATACAACAATCCATATGCCTACCACATCCACACTGCCTAACACATTCTCTATGAGCTGTGACACCAAAACCCAATGAATTCAGCACAAGATTTTCAGCACTAAATTAACTAATACCATTACTAAATATCCACACTGTCCACAATCTATAGAATATTATCTCACACTCTGCTAATGTGTACCAATTCAATCTTTCTGATCATAGCCTGTCTGAGATACTTCTCAATCATTATTATAAGTGATCTAGATTCCTATGGCATATTAAAACCCTAACAATCATCATTAACACTAATGAAGAATCATTCCTTTACTGGTGTAATATTTTATTCTTAATGACATTGTTCATTTTAGAAGTGTACAGCTGAACACATTCCTCATAGACACTTCTTGACCCTCTTGGAGCTGGTTAGTCTTTACCAACTCTACAATAAATTTAAACATGCCATTTTCACATATGAGTATGCTACTCTTCATTACATTATGTCGTGCAGGCAAAATCCCACATTGTTCATACAATTGTTTTCTGTTTTATTAAAATATATTAAAATATATATTTTGGCTACTGTCAGCACTATACTACTCTTTACATTGCTCCTAATTATATCCTAATAAAGTCATATATTATATATTATGTTATATTATGCCACTGATTTTTCTCCTATGATAATTCAAAAAACCTCACTGTTTTCTAAAAAAATAAATAAATAAATAAAACATTTGTTATACATATATTTTTGTACATACCCCCTAAATACACCCTAATAAATACATCGTCTTTAAAGCAATAATTTATTTGAATCTACAAATGTACAAACCTTCAACCAATTTATTAATTCATACATTTATTTTTACAATCCAGTTCATCCTGAGCAGGATCACAGGTGGTCATGCACCACAAGGAGTCACCGAGTACAAGGCACGTATACACCCTAAACTGGGCGTCAATCTATTAAAAGGGTTACTCACAGTTACTCATTTACTCTTTCACTCACATCTAGAGGCAAATTGTAGGAGCCAATCCACCAGCTTTTTTTGAGTTATTATTTATTAATTATTGAGTGAGAGCATTAAAGACTCGAACAAACCGCCACCTCCACAGCTTCTTTTTCCCAGGCAATCAGCATACTAAACAAGGACTACTCCCACATCCCTCCGTTTTAATAGATGCACATGGTTTTCACACGAGCTTCCCGCATTTTTCCCTTATACAGTTAATGCACATATGCACCTTACCTACTTGTAAATAATCTCTATTGCACAAATTTTTATCGCTGCTATATTGTTTATTTTATGTTTATATATAATATACCCTTTCTATTTTTTACTTAGTCTGTCAGTGTACCGTACTGTACATCCTCATTGCACACTTTGCCTGCTGTTGTACTGTTCATGCTGCTGCTATATTGCTTATTGTTTATTATACATTTAGATATAGTGCCCCTTTTTATTATTTAACTTGTTGTATGTATGTTGACACCTGCACCAAAAGAAATTCCTTGTACATCTGGCGAATATTAAAGATTCTGATACCTACTGCACCACAGTGCATTTACCTACTATACATGTTTGACAACAGGAAGGGTAGTTACTCATTACACAAGATTCATCAGTTCACAAGTTTTAATGTCAAACACAGTCATGGACAATTTAGTATCTCCAATTCACCTCACTTGCATGTCTTTGGACTGTGGGAGGAAAACCGAAGCACCTGGAGGAAACCCACGCAGACATGGGGAGAACATGCAAACTCCACACAGAAAGAACTTGCAAGCAAGATCGAACTTGCTGGGGATCCTTCTTGCTGTGAGGCGACAGTGCTACCCACCTAGCCACTGTGCCACCTATGAAGGGTTTTAATGACCCAAAATAAGTCTGTTACAACCGGCCAAGTTCTCACCTATAGGGTGAAATTAAAAATGCACCATAGATTAAAATAGCACAATCTTTATTTTATCTTAATAAAATAAGAGCATTCTGTTAAATGTAAAATGAATAAATAGCTATAAAACAGAATACACATGCAAACAGGTTAAACTAACAGCAGAACTCACGTGATGATGAAATAATCTTACCTGTCCTGTGTATGAATGCTGATGTTGCCCTTAGTGTAAAAGTTTAATGCAGGTTAAAATCAGCCACCCGCATTAAAAAATGAAATAAGAGTTATTTTGCTGTGGTTCTTCAGACCTGTTAAGCGGAGGTTAGCTGTGCGTGTCTGCAAAGTTTGGGTTTATATCGGCGCTCCCGCCCCCGTCACACCGTCCACAACCGCGTCATCATCGCCAGATTCGTCTCTTTTGATGTCACTGAATCATCATATATAAGAAGTGTGTGTGTGTGTGTTTATACATACACCGATCAGCCATTACATTAAAACCACCTCCTTGTTTCTACACTCACTGTCCATTTTATCAGCTCCACTTACCACATAGGAGCACTTTGTAGTTCTACAATTACTGTCTGTAGTCCATCTGTTTCTCTGCATGCTTTTTTTCTTAGCCTGCTTTCATCCTGTTCTTCAATGGTCAGGACCCCCACAGGACCACCACAGAGTAGGTATTATTTAGGTAGTGGATCATTCTCAGCACTTACAGTTTTTCTGAGTTGCTAAAACACATTTTCTGAATTGTCCTCTCCTTTTCTCAAAACACTAAACACTAAACCCAAAATGTGTAAGCTACTTTCACAAAACCTCTGACTTGTCTTGCAAAATCAAACAATCAATTCAAAACTATTTTATCTTTGCTCAAAACCAAACACTGCCATCAAAATACACACAAATCCAGCCAATGCATGAACACTACACAGCAGTTATTACACACTACATAAAACATTACAAAACACTGTGCTTTTATCATAGCAAAACCAAATATCTTTATTCAAGAATTCTGAAATGTTTTTTGTTTACATAAAAACATATTTACTGAAGTGTTTACATATTTAAATACTAGATAACAAACAAAGAAATACAGTATATAAACTGCAAGATATTTATTTATTGTATTTACAGTTTGCAAAGTCAATCATTTTTTCTGCCTCAGGATCATGTCTCTGGGCTCGGTCAGGCCACAGGACTTTATCTACATCACAGGCAATATTCTCCCTGACTAGAAAATGCAAAAAAAAAATCCATTCAGAATCCAGGCTAGAGAAGAATCCACTCTAATGTCATCACATGCTGCATCCATTGACTGGAGCAGATTTTTCTGGGTATGCTGAGTAGAATTCCTCAAATGATTTTAGGAAGAAAGAGTATGGTTGAAGGCTTAGATTTATGAAACACAGGTTATTGATAAACCACTAACATACGTTTTGACGAAGGTGAAAGCTCACATTGGTCAAACGACAACGTACACAGGGTGGTGCTCTCTCAGCTTAGGATCCCCTGCTGAAGTCCACTCAAAGCATCTGGTAGACCATCCAGAAATGTTAGTAGTACCCCACTGCTGTTGATGGCCGCACATACATTTTACATTTTCAGCAATATGCAGACACTTTTATCCAGACAACTTACAGTATACAGTCTAAGCAACTGAGGGTTACGGGTCATGCTCAAAGGTCCAACAGTGGCAACCTTGCAGTGGTTTTACTAGTCCAGTACCTTAACTGCTAGGCGACATGGTCACATTGCCACCACGATGATCAGGCATTTCTATAACTGCATGTTGATCAGCTATGTTGGGACCTCTTCTCCACCTCTTTGTAAGAATAAATCCAGCTTTGTTCAAATGTAAACATTCTCCTGGGTTTTAGTTTAAATGTGACACATCATGACAGACCTCATGTTGTTGTATAAATGTGCTGCTTTAAACAGAATACAGTATTTGATATAACTGCTCTTGTTCTTGGTCATCCTCATCTTCCTCCTCATCCACCACCTCTGACACGCCCTTCTCTTCTTCTTCTATTGTTGCCCTTCATTGCTAAAGTCACAATACAGCTCAGAAATGCCACATGCATCTGAAATAACTTTTATTCTGTTCACCCAATCATTTGAACCCTTTTTACTGATATGACACATGTGTGCACAGTTTTTCCCTGTAGTGTGTTAACAATGACAATAGTGTGTTTGTTGTGTTTAACTTTTGTGGCATGTGTGTGCCATTTTGCATCAAAGTGCACTACAATGAGAAGTGTGTGTTAGTCAGTGAGAATGTGTTTAGAGTTTTGCAAAAAGGTTGAATCAGACGTGAAACTGTGTCAAACTAGGAGAAAATGGTTTAAGGTTTTGTGAAATGAGTGAATCATTCAATAGACAAGTTTTGGCAGTTGACAGTTGTGTTCCAAGAATGGGGTTTAGTGTTTTAGCGATTGAGAAAAACTGTAAGTTACAATGACATGGTGGTGGTGTGTTAGTGTGTGTTGTGCTGGTATTAGTGGATCAGACACAGCAGCGCTGACTGAGTTTTTTAAACAAAAAACCAAAAATATCCAGCCAACAGGGCTCCATGGGCAGCGTCCAGTGACCACTGCTAAAGGTCTAGAAGATGACCAACTCAAACAGCAGCAATAGATGAGCGATTGTCTCTGACTTTACATGTACAAGGTGGACCAACTAGGTAGGAGTGTCTAATAGAGTGGACAGTGAGTGGACACAGTATTTAAAAACTCCAGCAGCATTGCTGTGTCTGATCCACTCATACCAGCACAACACACACTAACAAACCACCACCATGTCAGTGTCTTTGCAGTGCTGATAATGATCTACCACCTAAATAATACCTGCTCTGTTGTGGTCCTGGGAGAGTCCTGACCATTGAAGAAAGCATGAAAGGGGGCTAACAACGCATGCAGAGAAACAGATGGACTACAGTCAGTAATTGTAGAACTACAAAGTGCTTCTATATGGTATGTAGAACTGATAAAACGGACAGTGAGTGTAGAAACAAGGAGGTGGTTTTAATATTATGGCTGATCGGTGTATATATATATATATATATATATACAGTGTATCACAAAAGTGAGTACACCCCTCACATTTCTGCAGATATTTAAGTATATCTTTTCATGGGACAACACTGACAAAATGACTTTTTGACACAATGAAAAGTAGTCTGTGTGCAGCTTATATAACAGTGTAAATTTATTCTTCCCTCAAAATAACTCAATATACAGCCATTAATGTCTAAACCACCGGCAACAAAAGTGAGTACACCCCTAAGAGACTACACCCCTAAATGTCCAAATTGAGCACTGCTTATCATTTTCCCTCCAAAATGTCATGTGATTTGTTAGTGTTACTAGGTCTCAGGTGTGCATAGGGAGCAGGTGTGTTCAATTTAGTAGTACAGCTCTCACACTCTCTCATACTGGTCACTGAAAGTTCCAACATGGCACCTCATGGCAAATAACTCTCTGAGGATCTTAAAAGACGAATTGTTGCGCTACATGAAGATGGCCAAGGCTACAAGAAGATTGCCAACACCCTGAAACTGAGCTGCAGCACAGTGGCCAAGATTATCCAGCGTTTTAAAAGAGCAGGGTCCACTCAGAACAGACCTCGCGTTGGTCGTCCAAAGAAGCTGAGTGCACGTGCTCAGCGTCACATCCAACTGCTGTCTTTGAAAGACAGGCGCAGGAGTGCTGTCAGCATTGCTGCAGAGATTGAAAAGGTGGGGGGTAAGCCTGTCAGTGCTCAGACCATACGCCGCACACTACATCAAATTGGTCTGCATGGCTGTCACCCCAGAAGGAAGCCTCTTCTGAAGTCTCTACACAAGAAAGCCCGCAAACAGTTTGCTGAAGACATGTCAACAAAGGACATGATTACTGGAACCATGTCCTATGGTCTGATGAGACCAAGATTAATTTGTTTGGTTCAGATGGTCTCAAGCATGTGTGGTGGCAATCAGGTGAGGAGTACAAAGATAAGTGTGTCATGCCTACAGTCAAGCATGGTGGTGGGAATGCAATGGTCTGGGGCTGCATGAGTGCAGCAGGTGTTGGGGAGTTACATTTCATTGAGGGACACATGAACTCCAATATGTACTGTGAAATACTGAAGCAGAGCATGATCCCCTCCCTCCGGAAACTGGGTCGCAGGGCAGTGTTCCAGCATGATAATGACCCCAAACACACCTCTAAGACGACCACTGCTTTATTGAAGAGGCTGAGGGTAAAGGTGATGGACTGGCAAAGCATGTCTCCAGACCTAAACCCAATAGAACATCTTTGGGGCATCCTCAAGCGGAAGGTGGAGGAGCGCGAAGTCTCGAATATCCGCCAGCTCCGTGATGTCGTCATGGAGGAGTGGAAAAGCATTCCAGTGGCAACCTGTGAAGCTCTGGTAAACTCCATGCCCAGGAGAGTTAAGGCAGTTCTGGGAAATAATGGTGGCCACACAAAATATTGACACTTCAGGAACTTTCACTAAGGGGTGTACTCACTTTTGTTGCCGGTGGTTTAGACATTAATGGCTGTATATTGAGTTATTTTGAGGGAAGAATAAATTTACACTGTTATACAAGCTGCACACAGACTACTTTTCATTGTGTCAAAGTGTCATTTTGTCAGTGTTGTCCCATGAAAATATATACTTAAATATCTGCAGAAATGTGAGGGGTGTACTCACTTTTGTGATACACTGTATATATATATATATATATATATATATATATATATATATACTGTATATATACTGTATATTCATCACTGACAGGTGAAGTAAATAACACTGATTATCTCTTCATCACGGCACCTGTTAGTGGGTGGGATATATTAGGCAGCAAGTGAACATTTTATCCTCAAAGTTGATGTGTTAGAAGCAGGAAAAATGGGCAAGCGTGAGGATTTGAGCGAGTTTGACAAGGGCCAAACTGTGATGGCTAGACGACTGGGTCAGAGCATCTCCAAAACCAAGTCTTCAATGGTCAGTATCAAAAGTGGTTCAAGGAAGGAACAGTGGTAAACCGGTGACAGGATCATGGGCGGCCAAGGCTCATTGATGCATGTGCGGAGTGAAGGCTGTCCCTCGTGGTCTGATCCAACAGAGGAGCTACTGTAGCTCAAATTGCTGAAGAAGTTAATGCTGGTTCTGATAGAAAGGTGTCAGAATACACAGTGCATCACAGTTTGTTGTGTATGGGGCTGCATCGCTGCAGACCAGTCAGGGTGCCCATGCTGACCCCTGTCCACCACCGAAAGTGCCAACAATGGGCACGAGAGCATCAGAACTGGACCACGGAGCAATGGAAGAAGGTGGCCTGGTCTGATGAATCACATTTTCTTTTACATCACGTGGATGGCTGGGTGCATGTGCGTCACTTACCTGGGGAACATATGTGTGTGTGTGTTTGAGAGAGAGATAGCTGTGTGTGTGTGCAGTGTGTATGTAAGAGAGTTAAATGTGTAAGCTCGTGTGTGAGAGTTTAGTTTGTTTAAGATGTTTGTGTGTGTATGTGTGTTTGGTGGTGTAGGTTAAGATGTGTTATTGTGTGTGGGAGAGAAAGATAGATTTAAGTGTATGAGGCTGGTTGTGTGTGCAGGTTTGTGTGTATGAGAGAGTTGTGTGTGTGAATGTGTGTGTGAGAGAGAGAAATATAGATTTAAGTGTGTGTGCAGTGTGCATGTGAGAGTTAAGTGTGTATGCATGTGAGAGTTCAGTTGGAGTGTTTAAGATGTTTGTGTGTGTGTGTTTGGGGGTGTAGGTCAAGATGTGTTGATTGTGTGCGAGAGTTGTGTGTGTGTGTTTGTGTGTGTGAGAGAGAGAAAGAGATAGATTTAAGTGTGTAAGGCTGGTTGAGTGTGTGTTTTGTGTGAATGAGAGAGCTGTGTGTGTTAGTGTGTGTGAGAGAGATATATAGATGTAAGTATGTGTGTGTGTGAGAGAGAGAAAGAGAGAGAGAGAGCTGAGTGTGTGTGTGCACTATGTACATTAGAGAGTTGAGTGTGTATGCATGTGTGTAAGAGTTAAGTGTTTAAGATGTTTGTGTGTGTGTGTGTGTGTGTATGTGTGTGTGTGGGAGAGAGAGAAAGAGATAGATTTAAGTGTGCGAGCCTGGTTGTGTGAATGTGTGCAGGTTTGTGTGTGTGAGATAGATTTAAGTGTGTGTGTGCAGTGTGAATGTGAGAGAGTTGAGTGTGTGTGTGTGTGTGTGTGTGTGTGTGTTTGGAGGTGTAGGTGGAGATGTGATTGTGTGCAAGAGTTGTGTGTGTTTGTGTGTGTGAGAGAGAAAGAGATAGGTTTAAGTGTGTAAGGCTGGTTGAGTGTGTGTTTTGTGTGAATGTGTGCAGGTTGTGTGAATGTGTGCAGGTTTGTGTGTGTGAGATAGATTTAAGTGTGTGTGTGCAGTGTGAATGTGAGAGAGTTGTGTGTGTGTGTGTGTGTGTTTGGAGGTGTAGGTGGAGATGTGATTGTGTGCAAGAGTTGTGTGTGTGTTTGTGTGTGTGAGAGAGAAAGAGATAGGTTTAAGTGTGTAAGGCTGGTTGAGTGTGTGTTTTGTGTGAATGTGTGCAGGTTGTGTGAATGTGTGAGAGAGAGTTAGATTTAAGTGTGTGTGTGTGCAGTGTGTATGTGAGAGAGCTGAGTGTGTATGTATGTGTGTGAGAGTTGAGATTGAGTGTTTAAGATGTTTGTGTGTGTAAGTGTTTGGGGGTGTAGTTTGAGATGTGTTGATTGTGTGCGAGTTGTTTGTGTATGTGTGTGTGAGAGATATATTTAAGTGTGTGAGGCTGGTTGTGTGAATGTGTGCAGGTTTGTGTGTGCGAGAGAGTTGTATGTGTGTGTGTAAGAGAGAGAGTTGAGTGTGTATGCATGTGTGTGTGAGAGTTGAGTTGAAGTGTTTAAGATGTTTGTGTGTGTGTGCGTGTGTGTGTTTGGGGGTGTAGATTGAGATGTGTGTGTGTGAGAGAGAAATAGAGATTCAAGTGTGTGAGGCTATAGGTTAATGTGTTTTGTGTGAATGTGTGCAGGTTTGTGTGTGAGAGTTGTGTGTGTGAGAGAGATATATAAATTTAAGTGTGTGTGTGTGCAGTGTGTATGTGAGAGATTTGATTGTGTATGTATGTGTGTGAGCTGAGTTTGAGTGTTTAAGATGTGTGTGTGTAGGTTGAGATGTGTTGATTGTGTGAGAGAGTTGTGTGTGTGTGTGTGTTTGTGTGTGAGAGAGAGAGAGAGAGAGAGAGAGTATTGTAGAGCCTGTAGAGGACGCTGTGCTGAGCTTCTAAATTGAATTAAAGCTAAGGGACTCATTCATTGATGAAATGAAGGCACTGGGCAGACAGGCAGGTGTGCTTTATAACAGTTATGAGTTCAGAGCTCAGTGTATCACGAAGACATCTGGGAACCATTTCACAGAACATGAAGAATCACACTCAGTATTACAGACATCCAGATTATTATGGGTTTATTTAATAGCTGTGCTATCTGTTGGTATGACACACTGAAATGTCAAATGGTAAACATGATGTGAAATGTCAAACATGATGTGAAATGTCAAACATCCAATGTCCTTAGGAAAACTCTGACTATGGTTTAGAATGAATGGTTTCCCTGCTCTGAATTGTTGCTTAAAATGCGTTATTATTATTAGGGCTGGCTCGATACCACTTTTTTATGTCCAATACTGATACCGATACTGCAAATTGAGTATCTGCCGATACCGATACCAATCCGATATCATTTCTCCTCTCAAACAACTAAGCAGTAATAATACATGTCTCAATGCACCATGGTTAAACTAGCTATCTAAATAACAATGCTCAGACTGTGAAACAAATATTCTACAGGAATAAATACAGAACCTACAACATCACACTTATGCACAGTTAAAACTGTGTTTTTATTTTAACTTTTACACACAGAACATTTAGCAGCATTTTTGGCTTGTCTAACAAAAGTGTCTACAATTGGGAGATGTGGACATCAATCAAACATGATGGACCAATTAGAATTGATGCAGAGTTGAGATTTTCCGTTAAAGTTCTGTCACGTTTTTAGATTATTAAACCCTGCTGGATTTTAAAGAGGACATCTGTGGCTAAACGGGAAACGGTGTAGTTTGTTTTATTTCATAACACTAATGGATTAATCGTTGAGGATGTGAGATATCTCCAAGTGATAAGATTCTTAATCTCAGGTGAGTGATTTATCATTTATAAAGCAATTTTTACTGTGTTTAAACAGTGTTTTTTAGATGTGGCAGTAGTAGATGATTTTTTAAAATGCTAAAAGTTTAAGTAGATCAGTGTGTTTTAATTTCTGAATGGCTGTTGCGGATGAGTTGTAGATCAGTGGCACATGTTAATGATGTTATCAAGTTACGGCAGTTGCCGAGTGGAACGTATTTTTGTGTGTTATTGCTTTACACACAAACAATGGCCTTATTTACATTGTGTTATTTACATTAAGTGTTATTTACATTAAGCAACAGTATCGGATCGGATTACACGTTTTTTTCCTTCCGATATCCAATCCAGTGATTTGGGCCAATATCGGACCGATACCGATATAGAGTATTGGATCTGTGCCAGCTCTAGTTGCAGACGTCAATGATGATATACTGATTTACAGTTTTGGATTTGTAACGTAATGCTCTATAGCAAGGTAATATACCAGTTGTGTGAGATCAAATGCTGTTATTGATGTCAGTCATATTCCAGTCCCCACTTCTACTAACTCCTGCTTTATATTAATATGTTATATACATAAATAAATATACTTTATTTATGAGTCGGATACTGCCCAATGGGACAGTGGCCATACAGAGTTTATTGTGCCCCACCAGGCTTTCTGTGCCAGAGATGCTACTGCTTGCAGCAGGAAAAGGGAAACATCCCTTTGAAATACTGTCATCTTGTATAATATCAAATTTGCCTCCAGGAAAGGGGAAGTCTCAGCATGAGACACTCATGTTTGCATAATTCCACAGGTTTAGCTACAAACAGCTATTTAAAAATAACTTGCGTTTTTATTCTCAAAAAAGGATAACATATTTTAATATCGTAACAAAGCACTGAGCTTAAACCTTAGAGGGAATATGGCACTTCAGCTTTTTTTTTTTCACCATTTCTAGTGACAGACAGTGCTTCAGTATGCTTACAGCAAATGAAAAGTGAGTAAAAAAAGATTTCAGTAGCCTATATCATTCCAATGGTTTCAAAGTTTATTCCTTTATTGTATTGTTGTTTCTTTTTAATAATTTGCTACCTTAAAATTAATGTTATTTATTAAGTTTCTCAAATGCGTGTTTGGAAGGAGCAGTGATCAATTGTCAAGACCCCACTGGACTACCACAGAGTAGTTATTATTTAGGTGGTGGATCATTCTCAGCACTGCAGTGACACTGACATGGTGGTGGTGTGTTAGTGTGTGTTGTGCCGGTATGAGTGGATAAGACACAGCAGCGCTAATGGAGTTTTTAAACACCTCAATGTCACTGCTGGACTGAGAATAGTCCACCAACCAAAAATATATCCAGCCAACAGCGCCCCGTGGGCAGCATCCCGTGACCACTGATGAAGGTCTAGAACAGAGGTCACTAACAGGCGGACCGCGGTCCGGGTCCGGACCCAGAAGCTGTCCCATACGGACCCGGACCTATAGCCAAAACAGAAAGTTATTATTTGAAACCTGACGGAGCGCTTCTATTTTAACCGGCGCAGCTTTTGTAGTCTTTACGGTAGCGGTTTAGCGGATGAGAACCAATCACGTGACACCACTCAGCCAATCAAGTCTGTGCATTCCAGCCGGTAAACACTGCGACTGCAGTGCAGACAGTTGAGAGAGTTAGAGGCGAGTTACATGTGAAAAGACGGTGGAAAGAAAAAGAAAGATAGCGAATGTAGAAAAAACGAAGGGAGAGATACAGACAACTGTGCAGGAGAAAGTTGAGAAAAAGACGAGTGAGACAGGAGACAAATGGCGCTCTACAAAAAAGAAACGTGTACAGCGAAAATACAGCATTTAATCCGTGATGGAGAGACTCATTTCTGTTCTTACTTCCCACTGGAGCACAATTTATTTTTATTTTCTCTTAATTTGATAAGAGAAAGGTTTTATAAGGTGGGGCGGTCCGGGTCCTCTCTGTGTGTGCATGTTCTCCCCGTGTCCGCATGGGTTTCCTTCGGTGCTCCGGTTTCCTCCCACAGTACAAAAACATGCAAGTGAGGTGTATTGGAGACACTAAATTGTCCATGACTGTGTTCGATATAACCTTGTGACCTGATGAATCTTGTGTAATGAGTAACCACCGTTCCTGTCATGAATGTAACCAAAGTGTAAAACATGACGATAAAATCCTAATAAATAAACAGACATTTGATTTGACAGTTATTGATAACATGCAGATGTTGATACAACTACTAGGCTACATTATACTATATTGTATATATGTTATAGTGGTTAAGGTACTGGACTAATAAACAGAAGGTTGCCGGTTCAAGCCCCACCACCACCAAGTTGCCACTGTTGGGTCCCTGAGCAAGGCCCTTAACACTCAATTGCTCATTGTGTTCCGCTCATTGTGTAAGTCGCTTTGGATAAAAGCGTCTGCTAAATGCTGAAAATGTAAATGTAAATATCAATATATATATATATAGTTAAACATTCCGGACCTTTGCTTCAAGAAATTTTCTCTAACTGGACCCCTTTAAATTTTAGTTGAATACCCCTGGTCTAGAAGATGACCAACTCAAACGGCAGCAATAGATGAGCGATCGTCTCTGACTTGTCACTGTCCACGGTAATTAAAAACTCCAGCAGCGCTGCTGTGTCTGATCCACTCATACCAGCACAACACACACTAACACACCACCACCATGTCATTGTCACTGCAGTGCTGAGAATGATCCACCACCTAAATAATACCTGCTCTGTGGTGGTCCTGTGGGATGATGATTGATTAAAAAAAAAAGTAAAAGACACTATACTCACTGATTTGAGTCAGTAATACATCATTGATTCTAACTGATCATTAATTGGCAAGACTTCAGCTCTGGACAACTGAATAAACAGAACCTTAATGTAGCTATAACAAACCCCAAATTTTAATGCTAGTAAATCCTAAGGTTATGTGGTTCAAATGTGGTCTTTTATGAGCATTCGTAAATTACCTTGATCCCATTCCGCAGTCCCGCAGGCACTCTAAGTGGCGATGGCTTCTTAATCAAGATGCTCAAACTTATTCAGGAAAGCTAACACCATTGCGTTCGTCTTACTCAAAGCTTAAATGAGTTCATTATGCATGCTCAGTCACTTCAGAAGCTTGGCAAAATCTTGTGCTGCTGAATGAAGGATGGCAACAAGGGAGATGACCACATAACAATGTAAATCATTACCTTTAAATGCGCTGTCACGTCCAATATTTCAGACTATCAGTATGCACGGTCAAAGTTTGAAGGAAAATAAGAAATACAATAGATTGGAAGAATACTTATATAATAAATACTTATACACCGATCAGCCATAACATTAAAACCACCTCGTTGTTTCTACACTTACTGTTAATTTTATCAGCTCCACTTACCATATAGAAGCACTTTGTAGTTCTACAATTACTGACTGTAGTCCATCTGTTTCTCTACATACTTTTTTACCCTTCTTTCTTCCTGTTTTTCAATGGTCAGGACCACCACAGAGCAGGTATTATTTAGGTGGTGGATCATTCTATGCACTGCAGTTACACTGACATGGTGGTGTTGTGTTAGTGTGTGTTGTGCTGGTATTACTGGATCAGACACAGCAGCACTGCTGGAGTTTTTAAACACCGTGTCCACTCACTGTCCACTCTATTAGACACTCCTACCTAGTTGGTCCACCTTGTAGATGTAAAGTCAGAGATGATCACTCATCTGTTGCTGCTGTTGTTCATTAGTGGTCACAGGATGCTTCGCACAGGGCACTGTTGGCTGGATATACAGTATTTTTGGTTGGTGGACTATTCTTAGTCCAGCAGGGACAGTGAGGTGTTTAAAAACTCCAGGAGCATCGCTGTGTCTCATCCACTCATACCAGCAGAACACACACTAACCATGTCAGTGTCAGTGCAGGGCTGAGAATGATCCTGCTCTGTAGTGGTCCTGGGAGAGTCCTGACCATTGAAGAACAGCATGAAAAGGGGCTAACAAAGCATGCAGAGAAACAGATGGACTACAGTCAGTAATTGTAGAACTACAAAGTGCTTCTATATGGTAAGTGGAGCTGATAAAATGGACAGTGAGTGTAGAAACAAAGAGGTGGTTTTAATGTTATGGCTGATCGGTGTATAATAGCAAATACTGTATAATAGTAAACTTACAGCAGTAAGCGCATAAAGTAACAGTTACCTAGCAGTTAGCATGAATATTGTGGTGCATATGTGAACCTAAGATACATTTAAATCACATCCCAGCAGTTTTTTAAATCACATGTCAAATTTGAATAACCAATAAGCATATTATTTGCTAGTCTTTTATAATCAGTTGAACTCTGATTAAGCTGCCTCTTCACATGGACCAAGGAAATTTTATCTACCTAAAATCTTACCAGTGTTTATACCACTAGAAGGTTTGTGCTAAGAGTGTATTTTCTGACTAATTTTTTGACAAATATGTGAACATGTAGACATATAAATCTTATTAATAAAAAAAGAAGTAAAAAGGCACCACCTGTATTCATAGTTTTCTACCAGTCTTTAAAAATATAGAAAAAATATCAGATGGAAGAAGAAGTTGAACATTGTAACTGGTGATTGACTTTGGCATAAATTTACCTTGTGAATCTCATATTTGTTGAGGCATAAATATGTTTTTACATGACACATCTCAAGAAAAACAAGCATCAAGGTGCTAATACTGAATTTTTTTTTTTTACAATAGTAAACACAGTACAAAAAAACACACCATCAGAGACTACAACTAGGGTGTCCATACGTTCAGTTTTAAGGTGGTCATAGAATTACAAACATGTAAAAAAATTATTATTTCATTGGTTTAAAGCCACCACTTTCTGTGAGGACATCCATCACTTTATTGTGGAACGTCCAGCCTTGGAATTCTACTTAATTACTAAGTTTTAATAACTGTTAATGCTGTCTACATGTCAAAACAAATGACAACGTACAGCTGGTCAGCTTACCACCTTATCATTTCAAAGAGCAGAAAAGATCAAATTTATGCTTTTTGTACTAAAGTATTACAAGTAGACTCTAAATCTGGTGAGTAGAACATTTGTTAATATGGAAATTTTCTAGTCAATTTGTTTGTATCACAATTATATATCACGATTAAAGTTTTAAATCTCTGTGCTGGTGACACTATCCTGACTACCCATTGTCATGCCCTCCTTTCTAGGGTCTGATATCCTCCTTTTTGCGGTTTTAGAAGTGGCCACCCTAACTACAACTAAACACCGCATTGAATAACAAACCCCAAAGTAACAACTAGGTGCTAATGCTAATAATAAAAAAACACAAAGTACTTCTTCTGTAGATCATAAAGTACATCTTGTTAAAGAAAGGAATACATTAAAGTCACTGATACAGCGTAATTATGACTGGATTCAAGGATATAGCCATGAATTGAACGTTGAGGGGGACCAAATCTACCGGGATTGGGGGTGGGCATTCTAAAGCATTCCTGCTATATCAACAACTGCTGGGAACACAGACAGATCCGAATATTACACAAAGCTAGTGAGTGGAATATGTTTATTAAAAATGTTTACATGAGTATATGGAGGGGGTTATTTTGAGCATATCTAAATAATGCAACCCCCCCCCCATATTAATTCTGATTATGACTTTGATTGGATTAGTTTTTAGGAAAACCTAGTGAATTTAAGCTTTTACAACTGCTACCCAATGGTTTACTTTTGTTTAAATTATCATCTCAGAAGGGGGATGGATTTTTAGCTATCCAGCTAACAAAATTTGAGCTATTTTGAAGCAATTTCAGATCATTTGCTCAAACAACTGAGTATAATTAAAAAAGTTTGTGTAACTAATGTCTCTTATCAAACTGTCAAACTATGCAAGTATCCCTTCAAAATGTTGCTGGAACACTAATGTCACTAAAGCAAGCTTTAAATTGGCATTGACTCAGGGACTGCTGCAAGAAACCAGCTCTATAATTGCCACCTTAAAGCCTAATGAAAGTTTATTGATAATACATTGGAAAGTAGAGCTATGTGGCCAGATAAAAAAGTTAATTGGATATAATAATCAGAAGTCTGTTTGAATTTAAAAAGTTAACCTAACATAGTAAACCTAACACTGTACCCACTAAGACTGGTGGTGGTTGTAGTTTTATGATCTAGGGCGGATTTGCTACCAGTGGATTGTAGAAACTGAATAGATATGATAGATCTTGCTCACAGTTGGGTAAAAAAGTAAAAAAAAGTTTCTAAAATCAGAATGAAATTAAACTATTAAAACGGCTTTTGTAATAATGGCTTGTAATAATGTACTGTACTGATATATGCTGTCAGTATCTCAGTAGGTAGATCTTTTATCAAATAGAAAATTTTAATCCCAGCTCTGTCAAGCAGCCACTGTTGGCCCCTTGAGTAAGGCCCTTAATACTCTCGGCTCCAGGGGCACCGTACAATGGCTGACCAAACAAGTCGGGATATATAAAAAAAATACATTGTACTGTACATGTGTATGTATATATGGCAAAAAGGCCTTTTTCTTCTTTTTCACACGTGTTAGAAAGGTGCCAGTCTGCCCCCTTCTCAGCCAACATAAGGATGGTGCAGACAGCAAAAGAATTGTAGAGAATTAAAAATGAATGAATAGAAATGATAGATCTTGCACACAATTGGAAAAAAAGGTTTTGAAATGTCTATATCAGGATGAAATTAAACTCTAAAAATAGCTTTCAGAATAATAACTTTAATGAGGGCTGTACCGATATATGCTGGTTAAAAAACGGTCTGCAGTCTGCAGTCCTTCTCAGCCAATATGGGGATGGTGCAGAGAGCAAAATAGTTTTAATTAAAAATGACTAAAATTGAGATCAAAAGGGAAAGGGATTCAAAAAATCCAAAAAAGAGTTAAGATTTAAGACTTATAAGTGTATATAAGCTTTTGACTTCAACTGATTAAAATAATGATTAGCTAATATTTCCTGCACCAGTGGAACCAGCAGCTCCAGAGATAGAAATTTGCGGGGGCGCCCAGGTGGCGCAGCGGGATATTCCACTAGCACACCAGCGCCGAAATTCTGAACTCCTCGGTTCAAAGCTCGGCGTTGCAGCTGGGCAACGCCCCTGCAGCAGACATGGGCTGCGTCTGAAATCGCATACTTAAACAGTACGTTCTAGATTCGAGGAAGTATGCACTGTTCAGCCGGTAAAGCAGTAAGCTTTTTCAGTATGCAGCTTCAAACGTACTACGTCCGCCATCTTACCAATGTCACATGACCATTCTACCCAAGAAGGATGGGCCCTGCTGAGTCTTGTTCCTCTCAAGGTTTCTTCCTGTAATTTTAAGGGAGTTTTGCCTTGCCACTGTCGCCCTCGGCTTGCTCAACAGGGGTTTTTGTATCTGTTGGTCCTGGATTTTGTAAAGTTGCTTTGAGACAATGTCTACTGTAAAAAGCTCTATATAAATAAATTTGACTTGACTTGACTTGACTTGACATGATGCATGACGTCACATCGCCGCAGTTATAACAATTTTAAAAACAGACAAAATTAATTCTGTAGTTCTCCACAAAGCTACTAATAACGTTACTCAGGGTTGTACGCAATAATAACATTTTAAATTTTTGTCTTACTTACACTTGTAAACAGCCGACTCTCTGCTTTCCACCATCTATCAGCTAGAGTTGAATTATGGGATACATTAGCGGACCGCTAGTCTGCATCATTTGCATACTCAAAAATGGCTGTCTATGCAGTAGGTCATCCGGGTACTTTTTGCATACTCTTTAATGTATACTACGTATTCGGACATACTAACCGCTCTTGCGTACTGCTTTCGCGTACTGTTCAGTATGGAAGTATGTGATTTCGGATGCAGCTATGGTTCTGCTAGGGCGGGATGACCGGACTATGTGGGTGGGGTCTTCAAACGCTGTGTAAGGACCCTGATTGGCAGATAGAGAGGCGCCTGTACAGAGTGCATAGGTGAGAAAGGGTTCTGCAAAGGGCTGTGGGCAGGTTGGAGGAGGCGTGAGTAGCAATATACCCATCTCGACTGCAATCAGGGATCCTTCAGCAGCGGAAGACAAACTGACTACACTAAATTGGGAGAAAATGGTAGGAAAAACAAGAAATTTGCTCGTACCACTTCCAAAATCTTTCCTTGAATGTGAAAGACGTGTAAACGTTTTATATCAGATGTTGCCCTGAAATACTAATCCAATTAAAACAGCAATATACACACATTTATAAGTGGATGTGACCTGAAAGGCCACACAGCCAGCAAGTTCTTGTCGTCAGAGACAATAATTACAGTTTAAATGTGAACACTAACACACACACGCATACACACAACAAATAATTATATATCCAAGACTTCAGAGTATAAGAAACCAGCTTGTACTGCCTGTCAGTGAGCTCGTATAATGAGCAGCTTCTTCAGTTCTTTCTCTTTATATTTGTTCACTCTGTCTAGGAACAAACAGTTTATATGATAATAGATGGATCCGCCTCCTTACTGATTCTCTTTTGTGTGAGGAAAAAAGAGATTTTCTCTGTGGTAGAAAAACAAAGGCAGAAACATTAATAAACTAGGACTCCAAATAAGACAAAAACAAAACACAGTGTTTCACTGCAGACAGAATGAACCTGAGATATTTCATGTTTTGTCGGTCAACTTCATTTCTTTTGTTAATAAACATCAATTCCTACATTTCAGGCCTGCAACACATTCCAAAAAAGTTGGGAGGGTAAAGCATTTACCACTTTCTTTTGCATTTAAGCGATTAAGTGGTTCAGATGTTAATTTGTCCTGTTTTTCCTGCAACAGTACATGGTTGTCGTTGTTGCATTTTTCATTACAGTTCCATTTTGTTCTCTACTGGAAACAAGTTAGGACTGCTGGCAGGTCAGTCCAGCACCTGTACAGGCAGCATACACCTATCAGCCATAACATTAAAACCACCTCCTTGTTTCTACACACATTGTCCATTTTATCGGCTTCATTTACCATATAGAAGCACTTTGTAGTTCTACAATTACTGACTGTAGTCCATCTATTTCTCTGCATGCTTTCTTAGCCCCCTTTCATGCTGTTCTTCAATGGTCAGGACTCTCCCAGGACCACTACAGAGCAGGTATTATTTAGGTGGTGGGTCATTCTCAGCACTGCAGTGACACTGACATGGTGGTGGTGTGTTAGTGTGTGTTGTGCTGGTATGAGTGGATCAGACACAGCAGCGCTGCTGGAGTTTTTAAATACCTCACTGTCACTGCTGGACTGAGAATAGTCCACCAAGCAAAATTATCCAGACAACAGCGCCCTGTGGACAGCGTCCAGTGACAACTGATGAAGGTCGGAGGGGGCATGTGTCAGTCTCACTCTTCTCATTCGGGGTGGGGGTCAGCTTTAGTAGAGAGGAAGCATAACGCAATTGGGTAAAAATTAGACACTAAAAATCGGGAGAAAAACTGTCAAAATGCATTAAAAAAGCTTAATGTGACTTAATAAAAACACTAAATGTTTTTTAATTATTACTGCTCATAAATTCTCTTCACTAATGAAATTCCTCACTTGTTGTTTTAGCACAAAGTCACGTTAAGCTTTGTGCATTGGCACACTCCATAGGAAATAAGGGCACAGCCAGCGCAAAAGCTATTTTGCCGCTTCCCATGTGAATGCGCCTTTACTAATCTCCACGATTAAGAAGCATAAGGAAACAATAAAGAAGTAAAGGTAAAGTGCAGGTATTAATTTTTTTTATTCGGGCGGCACAGTGGCTCAGTGGGTAGCACTGTCGCCTCACAGCAAGAAGATCCTGGGTTCGATCCCCAGGCGGGACGGTCCGGGTCCTTTCTGTGCGGAGTTTGCATGTTCTCCCCATGTCTGCGTGGGTTTCCTCCGGGAGCTCCGTTTTCCTCTCACAGTCCAAAAACAAGCAGTCAGGTTAATTGGAGACACTGAATTGCCCTATAGGTGAATGGGTGCGTGTATGTGTGTATTTGCGTCTGCCCTGCGATGGACTGGCGCCCCATCCAGGGTGTTACTGTGTGCCTTGCGGCCATTGAAAAGCCCATAGGGCCCATAGTGATAGCTCTGGTTAAGGTACTGGACTAGTAATCAAAAGGTTGCCGGTTCAAGCCTCACCACCACCAAGTTGCCACTGTTGGGCCCCTGAGCAAGGCCCTTAACCCAAAATTGTGTTCAGTCATAAGTCATAATTGGGTTAGCGGTTAAGAAAGCGAGTGAGTGAGTGTTTTTAATTGTATTTCAATGTAGTGTTTTTTTTTCCAATTCAGTTGTAGTAATTATTGAAAGACTAGATACAATAAACTACACCATGCAGTAAGTATTTTGCATAGTCCTTCTTACCACTCTTTAATGGGTTAGTAAATGTACCCTATAGATAGATAGATAGATAGATAGATAGATAGATAGATAGATAGATAGATAGATAGATAGATAGATAGATAGATAGATAGATAGATAGATAGATAGATAGATAGATAGATAGATAGAGAGAGAGATAGATAGATAGATAGATAGATAGATAGATAGATAGATACTTTATTGATCCCGAAGGAAATTAGAGTCCCAGTAGCATTGTACATCAAATCAAATCAAATACACACTATAAAGAAAAAAATTACAACAATATAAATTCTAAAAAGTACAACACTTTTGACAGATTGAATGTAACCTGAGTTTTACATATACTGCATAGCTACAGAGCAGTTATTAATGATGAGGATGGATTGAATGTAAATAAACAGAATAACCAATGGAATGGAATTAAAAAGTGCAGAGCTACCAGGAAGGCTGCCACTCGTTGCGGCGCCGGAAGTATACATACAGATGAAGTATACAGATGATAGTCATCATCTTTCTAAAGTGTTTATAAAATGTATTACAAAAAACAAACTAAAACCTCTTATTCACAAAATTATTCAGACCCTTTGCTTTGGTACTCAAAATTGTGATCAGGTGCATCCTGTTTGCCTTAATTATCCTTGAAATATGTCTAGAACATAGTTGGAGTCCACCTGTTGCAATCTAAATTGAATGGATAGTTTGGAAGGGCACACACCTGGGTCTACAAGGGCCCACAATTTACACTGCATTGTTAAGACAAAAAACAAGCTACAACCCCTGGCAAAAATTATGGAATCACCTCTTGGAAGATGTTCTGTCAATTGTTTAATTTTGTAGAAAAAAAATAAATCACAGACATGCCACAAAACTATCATTTTTCAAAATGTCAACCTTCTGGCATTAAGAAACAATAAAAAAAAGAAACAAATATAATAGTTGTGGTCAGTCACAATTGCTTTTTTTAGATCAAGTAGAGGAAAGAAATATGGAATCACTCAAATCTGAGGAAAAAATCATGGAATCACTCTGTAATTTGCAGTTTAAAAACAAAACATCTGCAGCAGATTAGATTTGCTAATTATTATTCAGTTTAAAAAGAGTGCTTACACCTCGGAGAGCTGTTGCACAAAGCAGATTGTCATGAATCATGGTTCCAACACAAGATATGTCAGTTGAAACAAATGAGAGGATTATAAAACTCCTTCAAGAAGATAAATCATTGTGGAATGTCGCAAAAGATGTTGGTTGTTCCCAGTAAGCTGTGTTTAAAATCTGGACCAAGTACAAACAAAATGGGAAGGTTGTAAAAGGGAAGCATACTGGTAGACCAAGTAAGACATCAAAGCATCAAGATAGAAAACTTAAAGCAATATGTCTTGAAAACAGAAAATGCACAACAAAACAAATGAGAAACAAGTGGCCGGAAAGTGGAGTCAATGTCTGTGACTGAACTGTAAGAAATCACCTAAAAGAAATGGGATTTACATACAGAAAAGCCAAACAAAAGCCATCATTAACACCTAAAAAGAAAAGAACAAGGTTAAAGTAGGCTAAAGAAAAGCAATCGTGGACTGTGGGTGACTGGATAAAAGTGATCTTCAGTGATGAATCGCGAATCTGCATTGGGCAAGGTGATGATGCTGGAACTTTTGTTTGGTGTCTGTCCAATGAAATTTATGAAGATAACTGCCTAAAGAAAACATGTTAATTTCCACAGTTGTTGATGATATGGGCCTGCATGTCGGGTAAAGGCACAGGGGAGATGGTCTTCAATAAATGCCAAAGTCCACATTGAAATTTTGGACGCTTTTCTTATTCCATCAGTTGAAAGGATGTTTGGTGATGATGACTTCATTTTTCAAGATGATAATGCATCTTGCCATAGGGCAAAGGACGTGAAAACTTTCCTTCAAGAAAACATATAATGTCAATGGCATGGCCTGCAAATAGTCCGGATCTCAATCCATTTGAAAATCTCTGGTGGAAATTGAAGAAAATGGTCAATGACAAGGTTCCAACCTGCAAAGCTGATCTGGCAACAGCAAGAGACAGTTGAAGGCAGATTGATGAAGAATACTGTTTGTCATTAGTTAACTCCATGCCTCAGAGAGTTTAAACCAGTATAAAAGCCAGAGGTGGTGCAACAAAGTAATAATGGTGCAGTGTTTTCTAATGATTCCATAATTTTTTCCTCAGATTTGAGTGATTCCATATTTTTTTCCTCTACTTGATCTAAAAAAAAGCAATTGTGACTGACCACAACTATTATATTTGTTTCTTTTTTTATTGTTTCTTAATGCCAGAGGGTTGACAGTTTGAGAAATGATAGTTTTGTGGCATGTCTGTTATTTATTTTTTTTCTACAAAATTAAACAATTGAAAGAACATCTTCCAAGAGTGGTGATTCCATAATTTTTGCCAGGGGTTGTATTAAGTCTGACGAAAGGTCTGTGGATCTTCACAATCAAATTGTGGCAAGGATATCAGCCAGACACAGGATTGGCTATGTGTCTGTGGGGATGGGGAGGGGGGGCAGCGGATAAACAGGATTCTTCGTCGTTGGGGCAGTTATGCATGGCTCTCTGCATGTGATACTGTGCTCTGTGAGACTGCATCCTTAGGTCAAGTCATTTCTATTTGTATAGCAGTGCAGCTCAGCACTGTGTACGGAGAGACACCCTGTGAGCACTCTTTTCTTATCTCTGTGCAGGCACCATCAATCAGCAAGCAGAGGTCGTAATTACATTAGTTATGAGAGAGAGACCCTATCTGGCTTAATTCCACCCATATCTGAACAACAGGCCAATCGTTGTTCATGTGGCCGCTCAGCCTTAGCCGGCAGGCAGAGCTGAGCCACCTGAGCGGCCGTATAGTGCTTTTTACAATGGACATTGTCTCAAAGCAACTTTCGGAATCCAGGACCAACAGACCAAAAACCCCTGTTGAGCAAGCCAAGGGTGACAGTGGCAAGTAAAAAGTCCCTTTAAAATACAGGAAGAAACTTTGAGAGGAACCAGAATCATACACACACAAAATTAAACTGAACTAAAAGTTACAACTAGCAAAAAAAAATAATGTAAACAATTTGAGTTCTTCATTATTCAGTCCAGTCTGTGATAAAGTCCGTAGTGAGTTCTTGACATTTTTGGTGCAAATACGCCAGGTACCCATTACATCTAGCAGGAGCAGCGTCATTGGCACGGTAGTCTCGGCTTGCAGGATTCAACCTCAGGTGGGTAAACAGGTTTCGTCAGAACCACCTTGAGGTAAAACAACAGAAAATTTAGTTTAAATGAGTAAAAAGAGTAAAATATCTAATTAGAACAGCATAACTAAAAGGGACAGCAAGCGGCTAACAAAGTCATAAAGGCTTTCACAAAACATCAGCGCCCACCTCCATCACCGTCATCAAACCTGAGTAATCAGACAAGAGGCAGAACGACAGCAACCCAACATCCCTGATCGCCACAAGTTTCTATAAACCAGAACCCCCAAGCTCTGCTCCTTTGTCTATAATCGGGGTGGGCAGCTCTGACCCTAGGGGTCAGAAATCAGGTGAACTGCCACTTGTCAGCCTCGGCCTTCCACGATCACAGGTCAGTGTGGCGACAGCAATAAGCTCCAGTTAGACATGATTGGATTGGATGTAAAAGGGCACATAAGTGTTAAGTTTTCCCAGGACCATGGCAATGCCATCAATTTAAAAATGAATAAACTTGGCATATCCTTGCACCTTCCTAAAATTGGCAGGAAACACAACCCATCACTACATCTGCAACTCCACTATGCAACGCAAAAGCCATTCACAACAATATACACCGATTGTTTCTACACTCCCTGTCCATTTTATCAGCTCCACTTACCATATAGAAGCACTTTGTAGTTCTACAATTACTGACTGTAGTCCATCTGTTTCTCTACATACTTTTTTAGCCTGCTTTCTGTCACGTGGGAGAGTAAGGACTCAAGTGCGGAGATTAACTTAAATAATAATTTTATTTTTTAAATGAAAAATTAAACACAAAACACAAAACAAAAACAAAACCAATAATGAACCCCGCTGGAGACCGCTGGGCGATGCAGGCAACGAAAACTGAAAAAGGAAAACAAAGATTAATGCAAGGCGCGAACCCGGGTCGCGCCGGTGCATGGCGGTTGTGTTGCCACCGCGCTAACGTAGCGCGGGTGAGGGGGTGTGTGTAGACGCTGAAGATAAAGCGCTAGGTATGAACCGGGTAATGGCGTTATAGCCGAGCGCTTGACGGCATCACCATCAGGCAGTTACTGAACCTACAGGCGCTGAAACATAAAGCGGTGGGTATGAACCGGGTAATGGCGTTATAGCCGAGCGCTTGACGGCATCACCATCAGGCAGTTACTGATCCCACTATCACTGAGAATAAAGCGGTGGGTGTAAACCGGGTAATGGCGTTATAGCCGAGCGCTTGACGGCATCACCATCAGGCAGTTACTGATCCCACTATCGCTGAGAATAAAGCGGTGGGTGTAAACCGGGTAATGGCGTTATAGCCGAGCGCTTGACGGCATCACCATCAGGCAGTTACTAATCCCACTATCGCTGAGAATAAAGCGGTGGGTGTAAACCGGGTAATGGCGTTATAGCCGAGCGCTTGACGGCATCACCATCAGGCAGTTACTAATCCCAGTATCGCTGAGAATAAAGCGGTGGGTGTAAACCGGGTAATGGCGTTATAGCCGAGCGCTTGACGGCATCACCATCAGGCAGTTACTAACCCACCAAGCTGAAAGCGCTAAGGCACTACAGCAATATGACACGGGAGTTAAGGACTCCCGGACATCAATAGCCCCCCGCACGGCGGTGGGCTACGGGAAGGACGCGATCGGCGTGGCTTCGCTGAAGGTTGCAGCTAATGAAGTTCGCCGATCTGAAAAGAGAAGAAAAGAACAAATCAGTTAGACAACCTCAGAAGTGCGGATTCGAACCGGGGATGTTGACGCGAGAGCCGAACACTTAACGGCCTCGCCATCCAGCGGTTACGAAACCAAATGACCACTTAAGATGAGAGGTTAATGCGGATACGGCTGCAAGCGCTATCGCTTGCTGTTTAGCAGCACCGCTAACGCTAACCGAATAAAGAAAAGGCAGCACGAGGGCTGCACGGCGTCGCACCACGCTAAAGCAATAGGCTAAATAAAGATGTTACCTCGACCTTGCAGTCTACACACCCTAATGGCACATGCCACCAGGGGATACCGTCTGACCTATGAAAGCGTGGATGCGCTGCCACCAGAGAACTAAAAAAACAAACAAAAGAAACAAAAGCAGACAAAAGGTGCGACACCCGCTGCTGTGCAGAGCTGGCTTAAGTAAGCCAGCCCACAGCTGCAGGCAATTCGCCCTAATTGGAAGGCCTATTATTTAAGGCCTTCCTCTACTGAGCTCTGTAAGGCTCTGTGACATCAGGGAAGAGTGGTAAGTACCACTGACGCCACAGAACCTTACACTTTCACCCTGTTCTTTGGTCAGGACCCCCACAGGACCACTACAAAGTAGGTATTATTGGGTGGTGGATCATTCTCAGCACTGCAGTGACACTGACATGGTGGTGGTGTGTTAGTGTGTGTTGTGCTGGTATGAGTGGATCAGACACAGCAGAACTGCTAGAGTTTTTAAACACCTCACTGTCACTGCTAGACTGAGAATAGTCCACCAACCAAAAATATCCAGCCAACAGCACCCCGTGGGCAGCGTCCTGTGACCACTAATGAAGGTCTAGAAGATGACCAACTCAAACAGCAGCAGTAGATGAGTGATCGTCTCTGACTTTACATCTACAAGGTGGACCAACTAGGTAGGAGTGTCTAATAGAGTGGACAGTGAGTGGACACAGTATTTAAAAACTCCACTCATACCAGCACAACACACACTAACATACCACCACCATGTCATTATCACTGCAGTGCTGAGACACCTAAATAATACCTGCTCTGTGAGGGTCCTGACCATTGAAGAACAGGGTGAAAGCAGGCTAAAAAAAGTATTAGGAGAAATAGATGGACTACAGTCAGTAATTGTAGAACTACAAAGTGCTTCTATATGGTAAGTGGAGCTGATAAAATGGACAGGAGTGTAGAAACCATGAGGTGGTTTTAACGTTATGGCTGATCAGTGTATATAAACACATTTAACACATTTTGTAAATGTGTACATTGTGTTCTCCAGGCCAATCAGGAAAAGGTCCCCTGATTCAGTGGAAGTCAGCATTTGTAATGGCATGGGGGTGTTAGTTAGTACCAGTGTCATGGGCACATCTGTGAAGGCACCATTAATTGTAAGGAATACACACAAATTTTGGAGCAACATATGCTGCCACCTAGACCACATCATTTATTTAAGCAAGACATTGTCTAGCCACATTCTGCACTAATAGTGTAAATTTGTAGTAGAAGAACTCAGGTGCTAGACTGACTTGCTGACTGTCCAGATCTGTCTCCCTTTAATGAGCTGTGGAGCATTATAAATGCAATATACAACAAAGCCGACCCTGGACTGTTGAGCAGCTGTTATATCTAGCAAGAACATAAAAGAACACTTTTACAATTACTGAATACTTACACTGATCAGCCATAACATTAAAACCACCTCCTTGTTTCTACACTCACTGTCCATTTTAACGACTTCACTTACTATATAGTTCTACAATTGCTGACGGTAGTCCATCTGTTTCTCTACATACCTTTTTAGTGTGTTTTCACCCTGTTCTTCAATGGTCGGGACCCCCACAGGACCACCAAAGAGCAGGTATTATTTAGGTGGTGGATCATTCTCAGCACTGCAGTAACACTGACATGGTGGTGGTGTGTTAGTGTGTGTTGTGCTGGTATGAGCGGATCAGACACAGCAGCGCTGCTGGAGTTCTTAAATACCGTGTCCACTCACTGTCCACTCTATCAGACACTCTTACCTAGTTGGTCCACCTTGTAGATGTAAAGTCAGAGACGATTGATCATCTATTGCTGTTGTTTGAGTTGGTCATCTTCTAGACCTTCATTAGTGGTCACAAGACGCTGCCCATGGAGTGCTGTTGGCTGGATATTTTTGGTTGGTGGACTATTCTCAGTCCAGCAGTGATAGTGAGGTGTTTATAAAACTCCAGCAGTGCTGCTGTGTCTGATCCACTCATACCACCCCAACACACACTAACACACCACCACCATGTCAATGTCACTGCAGTGCTGAGAATGATCCACCACCTAAATAATACCTGCTCTGTAGTGGTCCTGGGAGAGTCCTGACCATTGAAGAACAGCATGAAAGGGGGCTAACAAAGAATGCAGACAAAACAGGACTACAGTCAGTAATTGTAGAACTAGAAAGTGTTCATATATGGTAAGTGGAGCTGATAAAATGGACAGTGAGTGTAGAAACAAGAAGGTGGTTTTAATGTTATGGCTGATCAGTGTATATAAAAGGGTAATACCAGTGTTTAGTGAAAGAGAGAAATAGCATTGATACGGTACTTTTACTTTTAAAAAAAGTTCTATTAATGTTTTGCAAATGACCGTGTTGATAACAGGTACTTTTTAATCTGTTCCTCCTACCCGATATTGACTACAGTCTGCTAGTCTCCTAATTGTACTGCACAGGAAGCCATTCTTTTCAGATTCATTCCTCTTGATGGAGGACTGTAGCTGTAGCATTAAGGTTCAAATGTACCTGGACTGCTTTTTATTAATCCATTCATTTTTTAAATCCTCATTAACCTGGTAAAGTATACTGTGCTAGGGCATAAATACACCTTGAACAGAGTGCAACACATTTAAACATTCACTACTTATGTATACTTAATGACAATTTAGAGTAGCTGGTACCTACAGAAAATCTGTAAACCACTTTTCTGGGAAAGTTGTGACATCTTGTAAAATGCACTAGATAAGATAAGATAAGATAAGATATCCTTTATTGATCCCACAATGGGGAAATTTACATCCCTGTAATTTAGAGACCTGTAATTTCTTGACTCTGTTTAACCTTTATTCACTCACTCTCACTTTCTTAACCGCTTATCCAATCAGGTTGGGGGGGGGGGGGGGGGGGGGGGTGCTGGAGCCTATCCCAGCTTTTCAATGGGCGCAAGGCATACGGTAACACCCTGGATTGGGCACCAGTCCATCACAGGACAGACACACAAACACTCATAGACACATGCATTAATTTATAGGGCAATTCAGTGTCTCCAATTAACCTGACTGCATGTTTTTAGACTTCAGGAGCAAACCGGAGCCCTCGGAGGAAACCCCCGCAGACACGGGGAGAACATGCAAACTCCACACAGAAAGGACACGGACCGTCCCGCAGACTTGATTGTGCTATCAGCTGGTAAGATGTCTACATACAGTGGGGCCAAAAAGTATTTAGTCAGCCACTGATTGTGCAAGTTCTCCTATTTAGAAAGATGAGAGAGGTCTGTAATTTTCATCATAGGTACACTTCAACTATGAGAGACAAAATGAGAAAAAAAAATCCAGGAAATCACATTGTAGGATTTTTAAAGAATTTATTTGTAAATTATGGTGGAAAATAAGTATTTGGTCACCCACAAACAAGCAAGATTTCTGGCTCTCACAGACCTGTAACTTCTTTTTTAAGAAGCTCTTCTGTCCTCCACTCGTTACCTGTATTAATGGCACCTGTTTGACCTCGTTATCTGTATAAAAGACACCTGTCCACAGCCTCAAACAGTCAGACTCCAAACTCAATCATGGCCAAGACCAAAGAGCTGTCGAAGGACACCAGGAAGAAAATTGTAGACCTGCACCAGGCTGGGAATAGTGAATCTACAATAGGCAAGCAGTTTGGTGTGAATAAATCAACTGTGGGAGCAATCGTAAGAAAATGGAAAACATACAAGACCATTGATAATCTCGCTCGATCTGGGGCCCCACGCAAGATCTCATCCCGTGGGGTCAAAATGATCATGAGAACGGTGAGCAAAAATCCCAGAACTACACGGAGGGACCTGATGAATGACCTGCAGAGAGCTGGGACCAAAGTAACAAAGGCTACCATCAGTAACACACTACGCCGAGAGGGACTCAAATCCTGCCGTGCCAGGCGTGTCCCCCTGCTTAAGCCAGTACATGTCCAGGCCCGTCTGAAGTTTGCCAGAGAGCATATGGATGATCCAGAAGAGGATTGGGAGAATATCATGTGGTCAGATGAAACCAAAATGGAACTTTTTGGTAAAAACTCAACTCATCATGTTTGGAGGCAGAAGAATGCTGAGTTGCATCCCAAGAACACCATACCTACTGTGAAGCATGGGAGTGGAAACATCATGCTTTGGGGCTGTTTTTCTGCAAAGGGGACAGGACGACTGATCCGTGTTAAGGGAAGAATGAACGGGGCCATGTATCGTGAGATTTTAAGCCAAAACCTCCTTCCATCAGTGAGAGCATTGAAGATGGAACGTGGCTGGGTCTTCCAGCATGACAATGATCCCAAACACACCGCTCGGGCAACGAAGGAGTGGCTCCGTAAAAAGCATTTCAAGGTCCTGGAGTGGCCTAGCCAGTCTCCAGACCTCAACCCCATAGAAAATTTGTGGAGGGAGTTGAAAGTCCGTGTTGCCCAGCGACAGCCCCAAAACATCACTGCTCTAGAGGAGATCTGCATGGAGGAATGGGCCAAAATACCAGCTACAGTGTCCTGGTGAAGACTAACAGGAAACGTTTGACCTCTGTCATTGCCAACAAAGGTTATGTTACAAAGTATTGAGTTAAACTTTTGTTATTGACCAAATACTTATTTTCCACCATAATTTACAAATAAATTCTTAAAAAATCCTACAATGTGATTTCCTGTTTTTTTTTCTTCTCATTTTGTCTCTCATAGTTGAAGTGTACCTATGATGAAAATTGCAGACCTCTCTCATCTTTCTAAGTAGGAGAACTTGCACAATCAGTGGCTGACTAAATTATTTTTTGGCCCCACTGTACAGACAGTCAGGTCAGGGATTGCCAAGCCTTAGTCTGCACAAAGGATTGGTGTTCTGTCCTGTGTGTTCGGTGACCCTAACCAGAATAAAGAGATGTTAAAAAAGAGATGGATAAAGCTAATATTGTGTTGGTCCCCCTTTTGCTGCCAAAACAGCCCTGACCCATCTAGGCATGGACTCCACTAGACCCCCGAAGGTGTGCTGTAGTATCTGGCACCAAAATGTTAGCAGCAGATCCTTTAACTTCTGTAAGTTGTGAGGTGGGGCCTCCATGGATCGGACTTGTTTGTCCAGCACATCCAACAGATGCTCGATTGGATTGAAATTTGGCGAATTTGGAGGCCAAGTCAACACCTCAAACTCGTTGTGGTGTTCCTTAAACCATTCCTGAAGCATTTTTGCTTTGTGGCAGGGCGCATCATCCTGCTGAAAGAGGCCACAGCCATCATGGAATACCGTTTCCATGAAAGGGTGTACATGGTCTGCAACAATGCTTAGGTAGGTGGTACGTGTCAAAGTAGCATCCACATGGATGGCAGGACCGAAGGTTTCCCAGCAGAACATTGCCCAAAGCATCACACTGCCTCTGCCGGCTTGCCTTCTTCCCATAGTGCATCCTGGTGCCATGTGTTCCCCAGTTAAATGTGATTCATCAGACAAGGCCACCTTCTTCCATTGCTCCGTGGTCCAGTTCTGATGCCCATGTGCCCATTGTTGACGCTTTCGGCAGTGGACAGGGGTCAGCATGGGCACCCTGACTGGTCTGTGGCTCTGCAGCCCCATACACAACAAACTGTGATGCACTGTATATTCTGACACCTTTCTATCAGAACCAGCATTAACTTCTTTAGCAATTTGAGCTACAGTAGCTCGTCTGTTGGATCGGATGAGCCTTGGCCGCCCATGACCCTGTCGCCGGTTTACCACAGTTTCTTCCTTGGACCACTTTTGATAGATACTGACCACTGCAGACCGGGAACACCCCACAAGAGCTGCAGTTTTGGAGATGCTCTGACCCAGTCGTCTAGCCATCACAATTTGGCCCTTGTCAAACTCACTTAAATCCTTACACTCACCCATTTTTCCTGCTTCTAACAATCAACTTTGAGGATAAAATGTTCACTTGCTGCCTAATATATCCTACCCACTAACATGTGCCGTGATGAAGAAATAATCAGTGTTATTCACTTCACCTGTCAGTGGTCATAATGCTATGCCTGGTTGGTGTAGTGCCAATTTACTCAAAGATCCAACAGATATAGTGCTAAAACATATTTAAGAGTCTTAGTAGTGACTGAGTTTAAAAGTGCTAAGAGATATATCACTAAATATTAGGTTCGCTGTATGTTTAGCTTTCACCAAGCGAATTAAAACCACTAAATACTTATACAGGGACTTAAATAGTTTTTTGAATTAGGAAGTACGTGTTCCATTCAAAGAGTCATCAAACAGTCCTGTCTCTTATTACCTGCGTCCAACAGACAAACTAAAAGATGAGGATGGTGGAAGAAGTTTGTATTTGTATTATTCATACGTTCCTTGTTCATTAAAAGTTTGCAAGCATCACCAAGCACTTTATGCTTTTAGACCTTACAACTAACTAAGTGGACGGTTTTAATCCAAACACATTGGCTTGAATAACAGGCTTGGCACACACAGAGATGATAAATATGCACCATACATTCCTAACACACTCTGTTTCTTTTACCCTTCATGTCACTTCTCTGACAGAGGTCATTAAGATGCAGATTTTGACCGACAGATACAAGGTAGGGGCAGAATGGCATCGTGTTTAAAGTCACTGGCGGCAACACAGCGGTTAAGACACTCAGTCACCCTTCATTACACATCGACCCAAACACACACATACCAACAGTGGCTGCCACCAGAAAACTTTCTTTCTTTTGAAGAGAAGAAGCTGTGGCATGGATTGGAATTGATTTGCTGTTATTCTGTTTTGTCACAAGGATTGATCAGACTGTCATTTAAGAGCTTAAGCTGTTGTGTATGGGCTGAGTTTAGAGGTAGTATGGGAAGTGTTTTTTATAAAAGGTATATAATTGGCTGCAGTTAATGCCTAAGTTCACATCAGCATAAAATTCTAAGTTCACATCAGCATAAAATACTAATTATGCTTCTCCATGGGCGGCACGGTGGCTAAGTGGGTAGCACTGTCGCCTCACAGCAAGAAGGTCCTGGGTTCGATCCCCAGGCGGGTGGTCCGGGTCCTTTCTGTGTGGGTTTCCTCCTACAGTCCAAAAACATGCAGTCAGGCTAAGTGGAGACACAGAATTGCCCTATAGGTGAATGGGTGTGTGTGTGTGTCTGCCCTGCGATGGACTGGTGCCCCGTCCAAGGTGTTACTGTGTGCTCTGCGCCCATTGAAAAGCTGGGATAGGCTCCAGCACCCCACCATGGTGGTGGTGTGTCAGTGTGTGTTGTGCTGGTAGGAGTGGATCAGACACAGCAGCGCTGCTGGAGTTTTTAAACACCTCACTGTCACTGCTGGACTGTGAATAGTCCACCAAACAAAAATATCCAGCCAACAGCTCCCCATGGGCAGCGTCCTGTGACCACTGATGAAGGTCTAGAAGATGACCAACTCAAACAGCAGCAATAGATGACTGATCGTCTTTGACTTTAGATCTACAAGGTGAACCAACTAGGTAGGAGTGTCTAATAGAGTGGACAGTAAGTGGACACGGTATTTAAAAACTCCAGCAGCGCTGCTGTGTCTGATCCACTCATACAAGCACAACACACACTAACACACCACCACCATGTCAGTGTCACTGCAGTGCTGAGAATGATCCACCACCTAAATAATACCTGCTCTGTGGTGATACTGGGAGTCCTGACCATTCAAGAACAGAATGAAAGGAGGCTAACAAAGCATGCAGAGAAACAGATGGATTACAGTACTGAATATGTACATTTATATCTTATGTTTCTTGAGTTTTATTAAAATAACATCTGTTTCCATGACAACAGCCCAGCCTTTGACTCATAAATTCCTGCACTTTCCAGAGGGTCAGATTTTAAACAGCTCGAGCCTGGAGTTGATGTTACGGCCTCCAGTGAGGCATTAGACTGCTAAGAGAGATTTGTCAACCAGGTCTTCATCTCAAAGATAACCTAGAGATTATATTTATACTCCAAGGAAATTCTTTCTCATCTTAGTCACAGCCCAGCAATTCCGTCCAGATAAAATGTGATTGGCTGGAGTTCTGCCCAGTGAAAACTGACATTAAGGTCACTTAGAAGCTATTTCAGGTCGAGAAAATCGAAATTACTGGCTGCTTCAGTTGGTAACTTGAGGAAATAAAGTTAAATTGTCATATTGGTGATGGCTGAGCTCTAGCACTGACACAGAAAGATCAGATCAATCTGGTGCAACTGCACGCAGACTGTTCAGGTGATAATGGGAGAGCTATAGGAGAGCTAGAGAGAAGGATAACGATGGTAAGTGGTAAAAAAGAGAGCAGTGAAAGGGAGATACATACTCTATGTGCGCAGCTTATGAAAAATTTAACCTGTTATTGCAGGAATAAATGACTAAATGTTAAGGGGGGATGATAAAGAGACCATGTGCATGTGTTAGACATGGTGAGAGAGATCATTAGAGAAGTGAGACAGTGCACTGTGTGAGTATATGAGGGCATGATAAGATATTGAAGACTGTATGAAGCCACACCGTGCTGTAACGACAGATGTGAAATCCAGAGACATACTGATACTGTGTGTGATTGAGGTATAATCAACCAGACAGAACTTTTCAGATAAATAATGCAAACATTTCTGACTCCGTCTTCAAGAAATGACCGGCGATTCGGTAATATATGATGAAGGATGTCGCCTTTCTACCCCGCCTAAGCCATTCTGCATATTATTGTATGCAATAAAACAGCAGTGACAGGATTATGCATCATTTTCATTAAAAATGTATGTGCCAGTACTACTTAATGTGTCAAGGATTTATGCAACTGACACCCCACAGCTATTTCACATTAGCTACAAAGCCTTCCTTTCTGATTACTTATCAAATAATAGGATTTTATTTTTATATAAACTGTGTAATGATAAAATAGCTGACTTGGGATTTTAATGACTTCAGCACCTAATTTTATATCACTGAATAATTAAAAAAACACTTTCTCTAAGTAAAATTATTTTTTACTGCAGTTTTTCTGGAAAGGCTGGATTAAAATATACCCACAGCAATCTAGATGAAAGATTTTGTGGCCATATAGAAGCACTTTGTAGTTCTACAATTACTGACTGTAGTCCATCTGTTTCTCTACATACTTTTTTGGCCTGCTTTCACCCTGTTCTTCAATGGTCAGGACCACTACAGAGCAGGTATTATTTAGATGGTGAATCATTCTCAGCACTGCAGTGACACTGACATGGTGGTGGTGTGTTAGTGTGTGTTGTGCTGGTATGAGTGGATTAGACACAGCAGCACTGCTGGAGTTTTTAAATACCTCAACACATCACTCTTTTCTAAGGACTTGGTTGTCACAAGAAGTTTGACATACTGTGACCACCAGTTCTTTTTTTTTCCTTACTTTGTTTCTGTTATTTTAGCCATCTATTATTTTACTGACATTCTTATTTCGACTAGTGTCACTGTCCTGTGTTTGGACGGTTTACATTATTGAATAAACAAAAACTTTAACTATCTAGTAACCTTTCCTATGACTGACCTTAAGAACATTCTAGAAACATTCATCAAGAACCCACAGTTTTAAAATGACTGCATGTCAGCTCTGCTCTTTCGCATATGACATCCAAAGTTATTAAGATAAAGTCAAGACCCAATTCCAATTTTACAAAAATATATCAGTACAAGAATGAAGTATGATGTCATAAGCTACAACCCCAAATCAGAAAAAGTTGGGACAGTATGGAAAATGCAAAGAAATTTAAATGCAGTGTTCCTTACATTTACTTTGACTTTTATTTGATTGCAGACAGTTTGAACTTCATTTCATTAGTTAATATACCTCCATTTCTGCATTTCCGGCCTGCAACACATTCCAAAAAAGTTGAAATGTTTAAAAACAATGTACCTCAAAGAAAGATTGGAAGGAATTTGCATATTTCTCCCTCTACAGCGCATAATATTATTAAATGATTCAAGGAATCAGGAGGAATTTCAGTGCGTAAAGGCCAAGAGTTCAAGCTTAAGCTGAACGCTTGTGATCTTTGATCCCTCAGGCGGCACTGCATCAAGAACCACCACTCAACAATAGCTGATATAACCACATGGGTGAGGGATTACTTTGGCAAACCTTTGTCAAGCACTACAATACAGAGTTACATGCACAAATGCCACTTAAAACTTTACTGTGCAAAAAAGAAGCCTTATGTTAACCATGTTCAGAAGCGGTGTCGACTTCTCTGGGCTTGTAGGCATCTAGGATGGACCATCACACAGTGAAAACGTGTATTGTGGTCAGATCAGCATTCCAGGTCTTTGTTGGAAAAAATGGATGCCTTGTGCTGTGGACCAAAGATGAAAAGGACCATCCAGACTGTCTTGTTATTAGCTACAAGTCCAAAAACCAGGGTCTGTCATGGTATAGGGGTGTCAGTTCCCTTGGCAAAGGTCATGTACTGTACACTTCTGTGATGGCAGCATTAATGCAGAAAAGTACATTGAGATCTTAGAGCAACATATGCTGCCTTCAAGATGTCATCTTTTCAGGGACATTCATGCATTTTTCAACAAGACAATGCAAAACCACATGCTGCACACATTACAAAGGCATGGCTGAGGAAGAAGAGGGTACGGGTACTGGACTGGCCTGCCTGCAGTCCTGACCTGTCCCCAATAGAGAATGTGTGGAGAATTTTAAAATGAAAAATGCCACATCAACAAGCCGATACTGTTGCACATCTTAAGACGTGTTTGCAGGAAAAATGAGACAAAATAAAAGCTGAAACCCTAAATCACTTGGTGTCCTCGTCCAAAACGTCTTTTAAGTGTGGTGAAAAGGAATGGCAGCATTACAAAGTGGTAAATGCTTTACTGTGCCAACTTTTTTTGGAATGTGTTGCAGGCCTGAAATGCAGGAATGGATGTTTATTAATAAATCAAATGAAGTTGAGCAGATAAAACATGAAATATCTCAGGTTCATCCTGTCTGTAATCAAATAAAAGTCAAAGTAAATGTAAGAAACTCTGTGTTTTTTTATTCTACAGTTCTGCAATTACTGACTGTAGTCCATCTGTTTCTCTGCATGCTTTGTTAGCCCCTTTTATGCTGTCCTTTAATGGTCAGGACCCCCACAGGACCACCACAGAGCAGGTATTATTTAGATGGTGGATCATTCTCAGCACTGTAGTGACACTGACATGGTGGTGGTGTGTTAGTGTGTTTTGTGCTGGTATGAGTGGATCAGACAGAGCAGTGCTGATGGAGGTTTTGAACACCTCACTTTCACTGCTGGACTGAGAATAGTCCACCAACCAAAAATCTTCATCCAACAGCGCCCCATGGGCAGCGTACTGTGACCACTGATGAGGGTCTAGAACAGCCCCGGTTCTGGACTGCTTTGCTTGGGGGGGCAAAGACACAATTTGGGGGGGCAATGCCCCCCTCAGCCTCCCCCCTAGCCCCGGTTCTGGACTGCTTTGCTTGGGGGGGCAAAGACACAATTTGGGGGGGCAATGCCCCCCTCAGCCCCCCCCTAGCGCCGGCCCTGGTCTAGAAGATGACCAACTCAAACAGCAGTAATAGATGAGCGATCGTCTCTGACTTCACATCTACAAGGTGGACCAACCAGGTAGGAGTGTCTAATAGAGTGGACAGTGAGTGGACACGGTATTTAAAAACTCCAGCAGCGCTGCTGTGTCTGATCCACTCATACCAGCACAACACACACTAACACACCACCACCATGACAGTGTCACTGCAGTGCTGAGAATGATCCACCACCTAAATAATACCTGCTCTGTGGTGGTCCTGTGGGGGTCCTGACCATTGAATAACAGGGTGAAAGCAGGTTTAAAACCTAACAGTGAGTGTGGAAACAAGGAGGTGGTTTTAATGTTATGGCTGATCAGTGTATATTGTGACACCTTCATATTTAGATATGTTCAAATGCCCCCCAACAAATATAGTGATGTAAAAATGATAAATAAACATATTCCACTCACTAGCTTTAGGATTTCCGCCAGTGTTCCCATGAGTTTTGGTATGGCACTCCCATAAAAAAAATCTGTTAATGGGTACGTCCTTGGCTTAATCTCACACTTCACTCTGAAATCCAGCCAGAGATAAATGTCTTATATCCCATTTACTCATCTTTACCATTGGTGCCAATAATTGGGGAGGAGACTATACATTTAAGCACACTTCTAACACCCTACAGAAGATCAAAATTGCCCTTGAGAGAAGCCAGCCCTTATTATAAAGGAATAAAGTTCTATAATTCTTCAAAATACTGTGTTGGGCACACTGTATACTGTAGGAATGTTCAAGTAGCTGGGAAAGTGTGACAGTGGGCAAGATCAGCCCCAAATTTAATGGAGGAAAGATCTACAACCTGTGTGCAATATAATGAGAGAAATGTTTGAAACATGTGAAAGGGGAGCCAGTGGGATTGAACATGCTCATTTAAAAAAAGGAGGATAGTGCCAGCTGTGTAAGGAATGCCCATGGGCTTCTGATCTGCAAAGTGTTTCATTTCAGATGAATTCAGTTCTATAAGAAAAGCTTCAGCACTGCAACCTGCACCCTTAACAATCACCTTGAACATTTATATCCTTCCATGAATGAATAAATGTTGTCATACACCGATCAGGCATGACATTATGACCACCTTCCTAATATTGTGTTGGTTCCCCTTTTGCTGCCAAACAGCCCTGACCTATTAAAGCATAGACTCCACTAGACCCCTGAAGGTGTGCTGTGGTATCTGGCACCAAGATGTTAGCAGCAGATCCTTTAACTCCTATAAGTTGCAAGGTGGGGCCTCCATGGATCAAACTTGTTTGTCCAGCACATTCCACAGATGCTTGATTAGATTGAGATTTGGGGAATTTGGAGGCCAAGTCAACACCTCAAACTCGTTGTTGTGCTCCTCAAACCATTCCTGAAGCATTTTTGCTTTGTGGCAGGGTGCATTATCCTGCTGAAAGAGGCCACAGCCATCAGGGAATACCGTTTCCATGAAAGGGTGTACATGGTCTGCATCAATGCTCAGGTAGGTGGTACGTGTCAAAGTAACATCCACATAGATGGCAGGACCCAAGGTTTCCCAGCAGAACATTGCCCAAAGCTTGCCTTCTTCCCATAGTGCATCCTGGTGCCATGTGTTCCCCAGGTAAGCGACGCACAAACACCCGGCCATCCACGTGATGTAAAAGAAATTGTGAATCATCAGACCAGGCCACCTTCTTCCATTGCTCCGTGGTCCAGTTTCGATGCTCACGTGCTCATTGTTGGTGTTTTTGGTGGTGGACAGGGGTCAGCATGGGCACCCTGACTGGTCTGCGGCTAAGAACTGTGATGCACTGTGTATTCTGACACCTTTCTATCAGAACCAGCATTAACGTCTTCAGCAATTTGAGCTACAGTAGCTCACCAGCCTTTGCTTGAATGAGCCACGTTCATCAATGAGTCTTGGCTGCCCATGACCCTGTTGCCGGTTTACCACTCTTCCTTCCTTGGGCCACTTTTGATAGATACTGACCACTGCAGACCGGGAACACCCCACAAGAGCTGCAGTTTTGGATGCTCTGGCCCTTGTCAAACTCGCTGATTTTGTCAAACGCTCCTGCTTCTAACACATCGACTTTGAGGATAAAATGTTCACTTGCTCCCTTATATGTCCCATCCACTAACAGATGACGTGATGAAGTGCCGCGATGAAGTGTTATAATGCAAAACAGACACACAAATGACGTTTATTGCTTAAAAAGAAAAGATACACAATGATTTTAAATCTGGGCAAACTTGCTGATAACGTTTCTGTTAAAGTTTACCTATCCATGTTATGATGTGGGGAGGAAGGACCCAGGGATGCGGAGGTATAACTAAAAAGGGTTTTATTTACAAAATCATAAACGTAATATACAATAAAATAAAGGAATAACAGTAACAAAAAACACTTCGGGGAATCCCGAAGGCAGCCGGTGACGCCAGACTGAAAGAAACAAGGGAAAAAACATAAAAGGGAAAAAGGGAAAGCGCGAGGCGCGAACCCTGGTCGCTCACCTCTAGGCTGGGAGCTTAAGCACGCTGCCACAGCAACGCTGAAAGCAAAACCGCTCCCAGCACTAAAGAGGCGAAGCGACCGGGTTCGCGAGGTGGGAAACCTCGCGCTGTTGGCCGAAGAAGGGGGGATGACACCGCCGGTAGATAAATGGCACGGCGCTCACCAGCAGTTAATGCTGGTCAGCGCCATGCCATCCACCGGGTGTGATTTACTTGCGGATTTATAAAGTTAAAAGCAAAGGCGCTGTCACCAGCCAGGGTGGCTGGGAAGTGGCCGTTTGCTCCTGCGCTCCAGAGGGCGGTACGTGACGCTGTCACCAGCGGTAGCTGGGAGGGGGTCACGTTCCTCTGGGCGCAGTCATGGGGTCTCTAGGTGGCGGCGGCACGGCGGCTCGACGGCTCGGCGGCAGCGGCCCGACAGCGACCTGAAAGCAACCACCAGGCGGCGGCGGCGGCACGACAGCTGCGGCACTCTGGCGGCAGCTTGGCGGCGGCGGCGGCGTGGTGGCGCCCACTAGCGGTGGCCCGGCGGCAGCGGCACGGCGGCGGCGGCACAGTGCGGCGGCACAACCTAAAGATAATAAAAAAAACAATAAACATAAAAGGACACCGCAGTGTCAAACAAACTCAAAGAAAGAAAAAAGAATCAGCCAATATGAGCAGAAGGTGCGACGGCTACAGCTCTGCACCTATCCCTTAAATAAGGGAAGGCACAGGTGTAGCCACTTCGCCCTAACGAGCTGGCCAGGTATTTAAAGGCACAGCTCGTTTCTGCTCTGTAAGGCCTGTGGCATCAGGGAGAGATGGTACATTCCCCTGATGCCACAGAGCCTAACAGTACCCCCTTCTTAAGGAGACCTCTCCTGAGGTCTCCAGCCGGCGGTCCCGTCCCCACCAGTGGCTAAAAGCCACTGGGGGAGTGCCCCCCCAAAAAAATCTTTGGGAGAGGACGGGGTCCTCCGCTGGGTCCAGTAATGGTCGCACCTTGCTGTTATGATGTGGGGAGGAAGGACCCAGGGATGCGGAGGTATAACTAAAAAGGGTTTTATTTACAAAATCATAAACGTAATATACAATAAAATAAAGGAATAACAGTAACAAAAAACACTTCGGGGAATCCCGAAGGCAGCCGGTGACGCCAGACTGAAAGAAACAAGGGAAAAAACATAAAAGGGAAAAAGGGAAAGCGCGAGGCGCGAACCCTGGTCGCTCACCTCTAGGCTGGGAGCTTAAGCACGCTGCCACAGCAACGCTGAAAGCAAAACCGCTCCCAGCACTAAAGAGGCGAAGCGACCGGGTTCGCGAGGTGGGAAACCTCGCGCTGTTGGCCGAAGAAGGGGGGATGACACCGCCGGTAGATAAATGGCACGGCGCTCACCAGCAGTTAATGCTGGTCAGCGCCATGCCATCCACCGGGTGTGATTTACTTGCGGATTTATAAAGTTAAAAGCAAAGGCGCTGTCACCAGCCAGGGTGGCTGGGAAGTGGCCGTTTGCTCCTGCGCTCCAGAGGGCGGTACGTGACGCTGTCACCAGCGGTAGCTGGGAGGGGGTCACGTTCCTCTGGGCGCAGTCATGGGGTCTCTAGGTGGCGGCGGCACGGCGGCTCGACGGCTCGGCGGCAGCGGCCCGACAGCGACCTGAAAGCAACCACCAGGCGGCGGCGGCGGCACGACAGCTGCGGCACTCTGGCGGCAGCTTGGCGGCGGCGGCGGCGTGGTGGCGCCCACTAGCGGTGGCCCGGCGGCAGCGGCACGGCGGCGGCGGCACAGTGCGGCGGCACAACCTAAAGATAATAAAAAAAACAATAAACATAAAAGGACACCGCAGTGTCAAACAAACTCAAAGAAAGAAAAAAGAATCAGCCAATATGAGCAGAAGGTGCGACGGCTACAGCTCTGCACCTATCCCTTAAATAAGGGAAGGCACAGGTGTAGCCACTTCGCCCTAACGAGCTGGCCAGGTATTTAAAGGCACAGCTCGTTTCTGCTCTGTAAGGCCTGTGGCATCAGGGAGAGATGGTACATTCCCCTGATGCCACAGAGCCTAACAATCCATGAATTAAGTAATTTCAATTTATTTATTTATACATTTTCTACCCTTTTCTCCAGATTTAACGTAGCTGTGAAGGGTATATTTGTTTGCTCCACGCCCCTTCCGACGTAGCCACAGTCCTTCAACCCCTTTTTTTCGCATATGAGACTCATCTACTTCTGCACAGGTGCCTAGGGCTGCTAACCAGGGTCCTTGCACAGCATTTGAAGACCCTATCCACTTAGTCCGGTCTTTTTCCACACAGCAGACTCAGTGGACAATTTTGTCTGCTGCAGGCACTGCCAGTTGTGCCGCTAGATGACGCCTAGTCGAACCAAGGTGTTCAGAATCTCAGCGCTTGTGTGCTAACTGTGTCACCTGGCGAATTAAGTAATTTTTAATTAATTTTTACATAAAAAATTTAACTTATTTAATTGTTGACTTCATTCATTCATTTATTTATTATATTGCCTTGCTATTAGTATAGGTTAACAAAACTGTGATGACTATAGCTAGCAATTAAACATCTTGATGTAGGCCTATTTAAAAATTTTTATTGGCTGCTCTAGGCATAAGGCATATTTATATGGTGCTTTTTACAACAAACATTGTCTCAAAGCAACTTTACAAAATCCAGGACCAACAGACCAAAAACCCCTATTGAGCAAGCCGAGGGCGACAGTGGCAAGGAAAAACTCCCTTAAAATTACAGGAAGAAACCTTGAGAGGAACCAGACTCAGCAGGGACCCATCCTTCTTGGGTGGCCTGGAGGATACTTTAAATAAACAGGATTTACACAAATCATACATACACAAAATTAAATTGAACTGAAAGTTATAACTAGCAGAAAATAATTGGAGTTCTTCATTATTCAGTCCAGTCTGTGATAAAGTCCATTGTAAGTTCTGGACATTTTTGGTGCAAACACGCCAGGTTTCCGTCACATTTAGTAGGAGCAGCATTGTTGGCACAGCAGTCTCGACTTGCAGTCTTTAACCTCAAGAGGGTGAACAGGTTTCCGTCAGAACCACCTCGGGGTAAAACAACAGAAGATGTAGTTACAATGTGAAATCGTTAAAGACTAAAATGTCAGTTAGTGAGAGCAGCTTTAGACTCTGGCCCCCTAATTATTACAGCATAACTAAGTTTGCTTGTTTAGTTTGAAAAGACCTTAGTAATCTAGACCTTAGTAAGCGTACATCAAAGCTAATAAACAAAAACAGATAAAATTGGCTTTGTTTATTCATTCATTTAGTGTCTGTTTTACAACCGCTTTATCCTTCAGGGTAAAAGGCAAGAAACACCCTGGTAAGGTCGCCAGTCCATCACAGGGCAAACACACATACACACTCACACCTAGAGGGATCTCCAATTAACCTGAATGCATGTCTTTGGACTGTGGTAAGAAAACCAGAGCGCCTGGAGGAAGCCCACACAGACACAGGGAGAACATGCAACTACACACAAAAAGGACCCAATTGGGAATCGAACCCGGAACCTTCTTGCTGTGAAGCGACAGTGCTACCCACCAAGCCAGGTTTATCATAATTGAATTGTTGGGCAGCTAAAATATTTTAGTGTGTGTGGGTGGCACAGTGGGTAGAACCTTGGTTCAATTCTCTAGCCGGGCAGCCAGGGTCCTGTCTGTGTGGAGTTTGCAAGTTCTCCCTGTGTCCGCATGGGTCCAAAAGTCCAAAGACATGCAATCAGACCAGTTGGGGCTATTAGAAGTTGTTTTAAGTGTGAGAATGTGTGTGTGTGTGTTTGCCCTGTAATGGACTGGCAACCTGGTCCGTGGTGTTTCCTGTCTTTCACCCAGTGAATCAGACCCAGTGCAACCCTGGCCAGGATAAAGCGGTGATAAAACTGACTAAATGATTGGATGAATGTACAAGTGCCTATTTTTGTAAGGCATGAGATAAAGTCTAAAATCCCTCCATATGTTTACCTATGTATCTCCTCCTAAGAATAGACACTTTATTTATGCAGTCGTAGGGATCTGTGCATACTAGCATGCTCTGAAGCATTTGTAAGTGTGTGTGCTTAGCATGGCATCAGCATGTGTGTCCCAGAGTGAGTGATCAGTCTGCTTTTTTTCCTCTCCGCAGGCCTGGACTCTGACTGGGCGTTCTATCGATCACCACCATAACCAGCTGATTGTGCTTCGTTGCACGTCCCACCAATAAGTGGAGACTTAACACACCTGCTTCGGTTCAACTGCCTGCTAGGTTCTATATGATGGAGGAGATTACGCTTAGTGCTGAGATAACTAAGTGTTATATATAGTATGCTTTCCAGAAAAAACATGCACTCACAAATGATTATTAAATTATTAATTATTAAATGATTATTAAATAATTATATAGTACATTGTGTTGCACTATATAATTAGCCACCTCCTATTGAACTCCTGAGGATATATATCTGTCTACTGTGTCCACTGAGGACAATGCTCTGCTTGTTGTGCCCACTGAAGACGTCTGAGCCTTCTGACATTTTCCATCTCTCATACAGCCTCCCGGCAACTGCAAGCACAGCTTGGCTGCTCTACTTGGTCCTGTAGTCCTATTACTGGCTCTGGCTGGTCTTCCAAAACTATCACTAGTCCTGTTGTAGGTCCCAACAAGCCCTGCTGTCCTGCCGCCAGCCCCTAAGGGCCTTCCAGTCCTGTTGTCGGTTCCAGCCTGTCCTCTAGTCCTGTCACTGGTTCCAGCCAGTTTCCAGTCCTCTTGCTATTCCCAACCGGTCCCCAGTCCCATCTCCAGTCCAATCACCGGTCCATTCTAGTGAACTTTATTTAAATGTGCTGGTGTTTCTGGAACAAAAACCAACCTCACATTCTGGACATTCTTCCCCAGGGCCCAGGACCCCAACATCAATCCATGCCCCAATGAGAGTTCCCATGCCCAAGAGTTCACAGATTATTTGCACTTGTGTCCTGTCTCCTCAGCCCACCCAGCTTCATAGGGACATCTTTTCCCTGGAAGGTTATCCTTATTTTAGTAAGACAATGCCAGGCCTCATAACAACACTGATACAGTGTGTGTGTGCTTGACTGGCCTGCCTGCAGTCCAGATCTGTCTCCTAATAAAATGTCCAGCTCATCACAAAGAGGAGAATTAGACAACAGTAACCAGTGTTGAGCTGCTGAAGTCTTGTATCAAGCAATGATAAACCACTTGCAAAACTTAGTATCCCCAGTTCTTAAATAAATAAAAAGTAATAGTAATAGATTAATAATAAAGCCGATGAAAGACAAAAAGAAACCGGCCCAGTGCTAACTTTTTTTAATTGTGTCTCAGGCTATACATTTTAAATGGGTTTTTATTTCTATTTCTAATACAATTATTTGGTCAGTAAAACACTGAAAATCTTGTCTTTGTACTTTTGTCAGTTAAATAAAAGTTTAGGAGGATTAACAAATGACAGATTGGCGTTTTCATTGCATTTTACACATCTGCATGCTATTTTAATGCCTTCTCTTTCCTTCTTTGATTTCTTTATCCTTTTTTCTACAATGTAAGAGAATTGAGCTTAGAACGGAAATAAGGAATCAGGACCCAGGCTGAACATATTTGTGACATAAGATGTTTTTGCTTACTAAAAGCACATTTAGAGAAATGAGACATTTTTAAAAATCCACCACATTGATCAATTTTCTGGTCACTTAAGAGGTCAGTGTTTTGGGATATAACCTATTTCCATATGTAATATCTTAAATGTTGGTAAATTTGTGAGGCAAATATTTCAAATCATTGTATACTTAATGGTCATAAGATGTCCAGATTTATAAAATCCTAAAAATCTAGAATTTATTCATTCCTATGTGTTACTTAGTACATTTTTTCCTAAACAATAAAGGTGGACACAACAGCCAGTTCTAACCACCCCCATGCTTACTACGAATGGATCTGATTTAGCTTAATTGGGGTGATTGTGCCATGAAGACAACTCGTAGCAGCATAGGCCGAAATTGATCAGAGGCCTTTCTTCAAAAGCACCTTGCAGAGAATGCGCCCCCTCACTAGGGGATTTGGGGCGGTGTCAGTAAAGCACACAAATAGAGATGGCAACACAAAAGCTAGACAGATGGTTGCACATCTGTTTAAGAATGAATGGTATACAGTAGAACACTAAAGCTTTTGTCATTTGATCTGATTGGTATTTAGAAAAGAAGACTTTAACGTGATTTCAGAATAATAGGCTACATATGTTAAGCACAGTTCTGGACTGAGGGTGGCTGCCACATGGTAAATATGTACACTATGTGGTCAAAAGTATTGGAACACCCGGTCTAATTTCCTTCGAGATCAATACCTACCTACCTACCTACCTACCTACCTACCCATCCATCCATCCATCCATCCATCTATCTATTATGGCAAGCCAAACAGGAAATATATAGCAAACGCTGATATATATAAATCGAAACCTGATATATATAAATTGAAACTTGATATATATAAATCGAAACCTGATATATATAAATCGAAACTTGATATATATAAATCGAAACTTGATATATATAAATTGAAACTTGATATATATAAATCGAAACCTGATATATATAAATCGAAACTTGATATATATAAATCGAAACTTGATATATATAAATCGAAACTTGATATACATAAATTGAAACCTGATATATATAAATTGAAACTTGATATACTGTATATAAACTGAAACCTGATATATATAAATTGAAACTTGATATATATAAATTGAAACTTGATATATATAAATTGAAACCTGATATATATAAATTGAAACTTAATATATATAAATTGAAACTTGATATATATACAGTGTATCACAAAAGTGAGTACACCCCTCACATTTCTGCAAATATTTCATTATATCTTTTCATGGGACAACACTATAGACATGCAACTTGGATATAACTTAGAGTAGTCAGTGTACAGCTTGTATAGCAGTGTAGATTTACTGTCTTCTGAAAATAACTCAACACACAGCCATTAATGTCTAAATAGCTGGCAACATAAGTGAGTACACCCCACAGTCAACATGTCCAAATTGTGCCCAAATGTGTCGTTGTCCCTCCCTGGTGTCATGTGTCAAGGTCCCAGGTGTAAATGGGGAGCAGGGCTGTTAAATTTGGTGTTTTGGGTACAATTCTCTCATACTGGCCACTGGATATTCAACATGGCACCTCATGGCAAAGAACTCTCTGAGGATGTGAGAAATAGAATTGTTGCTCTCCACAAAGATGGCCTGGGCTATAAGAAGATTGCTAACACCCTGAAACTGAACTACAGCATGGTGGCCAAGGTCATACAGCGGTTTTCCAGGACAGGTTCCACTCGGAACAGGTTTCGCCAAGGTCGACCAAAGAAGTTGAGTCCACGTGTTCGGCGTCATATCCAGAGGTTGGCTTTAAAAAATAGACACATGAGTGCTGCCAGCATTGCTGCAGAGGTTGAAGACGTGGGAGGTCAGCCTGTCAGTGCTCAGACCATGCACCGCACACTGCATCAACTCGGTCTGCATGGTCGTCATCCCAGAAGGAAGCTGACGCACAAGAAAGCCCGCAAACAGTTTGCTGAAGACAAGCAGTCCAAGAACATGGATTACTGGAATGCCCTGTGGTCTGACGAGACCAAGATTAACTTGTTTGGCTCAGATGGTGTCCAGCATGTGTGGCGGCGCCCTGGTGAGAAGTACCAAGACAACTGTATCTTGCCTACAGTCAAGCATGGTGGTAGTAGCATCATGGTCTTGGGCTGCATGAGTGTTGCTGGCACTGGGGAGCTGCAGTTCATTGAGGGAAACATGAATTCCAACATGTACTGTGACATTCTGAAACAGAGCATGATCCCCTCCCTTCGAAAACTGGGCCTCATGGCAGTTTTCCAACAGGATAACGACCCCAAACACAACCTCCAAGATGACAACTGCCTTGCTGAGGAAGCTGAAGGTAAAGGTGATGGACTAAACCCAATTGAGCACCTGTGGCACATCCTCAAGTGGAAGGTGGAGGAGTTCAAGGTGTCTAACATCCACCAGCTCCGTGATGTCATCATGGAGGAGTGGAAGAGGATTCCAGTAGCAACCTGTGCAGCTCTGGTGAATTCCATGCCCAGGAGGGTTAAGGCAGTGCTGGATAATAATGGTGGTCACACAAAATATTGACACTTTGGGCACAATTTGGACATGTTCACTGTGGGGTGTACTCACTTATGTTGCCAGCTATTTAGACATTAATGGCTGTGTGTTGAGTTATTTTCAGAAGACAGTAAATCTACACTGCTATACAAGTTGTACACTGACTACTCTAAGTTATATCCAAGTTTTAGTTCTATAGTGTTGTCCCATGAAAAGATATAATAAAATATTTGCAGAAATGTGAGGGGTGTACTCACTTTTGTGATACACTGTAAATTGAAACCTGATATATACAGTATATCAAGTTTCAATTTATATATATCAGGTTTCAATTTATATATATCAGGTTTCATTATATATACAGGGGTTGGACAAAATAACTGAAACACCTGGTTTTAGACCACAATAATTTATTAGTATGGTGTAGGGCCTCCTTTTGCGGCCAATACAGCGTCAATTCGTCTTGGAAATGACATATACAAGTCCTGCACAGTGGTCAGAGGGATTTTAAGCCATTCTTCTTGCAGGATAGTGGCCAGGTCACTACGTGATGCTGGTGGAGGAAAACGTTTCCTGACTCGCTTCTCCAAAACACCCCAAAGTGGCTCAATAATATTTAGATCTGGTGACTGTGCAGGCCATGGGAGATGTTCAACTTCACTTTCATGTTCATCAAACCAATCTTTCACCAGTCTTGCTGTGTGTATTGGTGCATTGTCATCCTGATACACGGCACCGCCATTGGATGCACATGGTCCTCCAGAATGGTTCGGTAGTCCTTGGCAGTGACGCGCCCATCTAGCACAAGTATTGGGCCAAGGGAATGCCATGATATGGCAGCCCAAACCATCACTGATCCACCCCCATGCTTCACTCTGGGCATGCAACAGTCTGGGTGGTACGCTTCTTTGGGGCTTCTCCACACCGTAACTCTCCCGGATGTGGGGAAAACAGTAAAGGTGGACTCATCAGAGAACAATACATGTTTCACATTGTCCACAGCCCAAGATTTGCGCTCCTTGCACCATTGAAACCGACGTTTGGCATTGGCACGAGTGACCAAAGGTTTGGCTATAGCAGCCTGGCCGTGTATATTGACCCTGTGGAGCTCCCGACGGACAGTTCTGGTGGAAACAGGAGAGTCGAGGTGCACATTTAATTCTGCCGTGATTTGGGCAGCCGTGGTTTTATGTTTTTTGGATACAATCCGGGTTAGCACCCGAACATCCCTTTCAGACAGCTTCCTCTTGCGTCCACAGTTAATCCTGTTGGATGTGGTTTGTCCTTCTTGGTGGTATGCTGACATTACCCTGGATACCGTGGCTCTTGATACATCACAAAGACTTGCTGTCTTGGTCACAGATGCGCCAGCAAGACGTGCACCAACAATTTGTCCTCTTTTGAACTCTGGTATGTCACCCATAATGTTGTGTGCATTGCAATATTTTGAGCAAAACTGTGCTCTTACCCTGCTAATTGAACCTTCACACTCTGCTCTTACTGGTGCAATGTGCAATTAATGAAGATTGGCCACCAGACTGGTCCAATTTAGCCATGAAACCTCCCACACTAAAATGACAGGTGTTTCAGTTATTTTGTCCAACCCCTGTATATATCAAGTTTCAATTTATATATATCAGGTTTCAATTTATATATATCAGGTTTCGATTTATATATATCAGGTTTCGATTTATATATATCAAGTTTCAATTTATATATATCAAGTTTCAATTTATATATATCAGGTTTCGATTTATATATATCAGGTTTGATTTATATATATCAAGTTTCAATTTATATATATCAGGTTTGATTTATATATATCAAGTTTCAATTTATATATATCAGGTTTCGATTTATATATATCAAGTTTCAATTTATATATATCAGGTTTCGATTTATATATATCAGCGTTTGCTATATATTTCCTGTGTATATATATATATATATATATATACCGGGGCAGCAAGGGCTAGCACCCCGAACTGCAGTTCCTGTGAAGGAGCACCCAAAGTAAGCTACGATGAACCCTTCTGAATCATACCCCCAGGGATTCCCGAGAGGGGGGGAGGATGAGAATCCCAATCGGACTGATTTACCAGCATTGACCCTAGCAAATGGACAATCGACAAAGAGCACAGTCTGCATCTGCGGCAAGGTGTGCAAAAACCCGACAGGTCTCAAAATCCATCAGACCAAGATGGCCTGCCTGAAGGGAGGACAAGTGAGGCGACGCTCAGGGGCAGTGGCTAGCACTATAGATAAAGTGCCAGTCACAAACCCTGGTCAGACGGAGGAGGAGCCGGGCCCGGAACTACCCCACAGTGTCCGGAACCTCCAAGCTGCATCAGTCCCCCCGCAGAACCAGAACATCACCGGGTTAAGTGGCCTGCCGCAAACAACAAGGAGTGGCTTCACCTGGATATGGACTTAGACAAGATCCTGGAGACTGTGAAGGGCGATGTGGACCATAAACTCCAGGCTATGTGCACCTTGATAACATCAATCGGTGCAGAGCGGTTTGGGGTGACAGAAAGGCCCGCGAGCAGGCAAACATCGAGACCCAACCGACGGGAGCTTAAGATCAGCCATCTGAGACAAGAACTGAAGATTTTGAAATGTCAGTTCAGGGCAGCAAACGAGGAGGAGAGAGGTGCCTTGTCCGAACTCAGGCAGATCTTGAGGAGCAAGCTAATCACACTTGGGCGAGCTGAATGGCACAGGAGGAAGGGGAAGGAGAGGGCTAAGAAGCGCAAGGCATTCATCACCAACCCATTCAGCTTCACTAAGCGTCTACTGGGGCAGAAGAACAGTGGCACCCTGAAGTGTTCGGTAGAGGATATTAACCACCACCTTAAAACCACCTTCAGCGATCCTTTAAGGGAGCAAGATCTAGGCCCATGTGAGGCCCTGGTAAAGCCACCAGTGCCCGTGGTGCAGTTTAATACCGCAGAGCCTACCCTGAAAGAGGTCAAAGATGCAGTGATGGCTGCAAGATCAAGCTCCTCTCCAGGCCCTAGTGGGGTCCCATACAGAGTCTACAAGCAGTGTCCCAAGCTGCTTGTGCGACTCTGGAAGATCTTAAAGGTGATCTGGCGTAGGAAGAAGGTCGCCGCCCAGTGGCGGGCTGCAGAGGGAGTCTGGATCCCAAAGGAAGAGGACGTGAGTAAAATCGACCAATTCCGCATCATCTCGCTGCTCTGCGTCGAAGGGAAGATCTTCTTTAAGATAGTGTCCCAACGGCTGACTGACTTCCTCTTGAAGAACGGTTATATTGACACCTCAGTGCAGAAGGGTGGAGTCCCTGGTGTTCCAGGATGCCTAGAGCACACGGGTGTGGTCTCGCAGCTCATCCGGGAGGCAAAGGCAAGCAGAGGGGATTTGGCAACACTCTGGCTGGACCTAACGAACGCCTATGGATCCATCCCCCACAAACTCGTGGAAACAGCGTTGACAAGACATCATGTGCCAGTAGCTATCACTAACCTCATCCTGGACTATTATAACAACTTCCAGTTGAGGGTAACATCAGGATCATCAACATCTGCCTGGCAACGCCTGGAGAAGGGTATTATTACAGGCTGCACCATTTCGGTGCCACTCTTCTCCTTGGCTATGAACATGATTGTGAAGTCTGCTGAGGTGGAGTGCAGAGGCCCTCTGTCAAAATCTGGAACGCGGCAGCCCCCAATAAGAGCATTTATGGACGATCTCACAGTCACCACAACCTCTGTGCCCAGTTGTAGATGGCTACTCCAGGGGCTTGAGCGGCTCATCTCGTGGGCAAGGATGAGCTTCAAGCCCGCCAAGTCCAGGTTTTTGGTCTTGAAGAAAGGCAAGGTGGTCGATCGGTTTCGCTTTGCCATAGGAGAGACAACAATTCCATCAGTGACTGACAAACCTGTGAAGAGCTTGGGCAAGGTCTTTAACAGCTCCTTGAGGGACTCCGGTGCACTCCAGCAAACTAAGGCTGACCTGACTGCATGGCTTGCAGCTATAGACAAGTCGGGGCTGCCAGGGAAATTCAAAACCTGGATTTACCAACATGGAGTCCTGCCAAGACTCCTTTGGCCTTTGCTTGTCTATGAGGTGCCCATAACAATGGTGGAGACGTTGGAAAGAACCATCAGCCAGTTTCTTCGCAGGTGGATGGGGCTTCCCCGATCCCTTAGCAGCATCGCGTTGTATGGCCATTCCACAATGCTGCAGCTTCCAATCAGCGGCTTGTCAGAGGAGTTTATGGTCACACGTTCCAGGGAGCTGATGATGTACAGGGACTCCGCTGACAAAAAAGTCGCCACCGCAGGAATCCAAGTGAAAACGGGGAGGAAGTGGAAGGCCCACGAAGCCATTGACAGAGCTGAGGCACGGCTGCAGCACAACATCTTGGTGGGTAACACAGCAGTGGCACATCCAAGATGGCGCCGGTGAGGTCGGCTGCCGTCACGACTGCTCCGACAACGTTTTACCTATTTCTATTTATTTTGCAGTTTTTTAGCGGTTTTAACCTCTTTTTCTTTTCACCACGGCTTGTATCAGCTATGATAGAAGTACTCTTATTTCTATTAATCTACAATCCACTCACCTTTCGTCGTTTTTAACTCCGGACTCATCGTGGCCGAAGGAGATTCTGAGGGACAACAAAGGACGGGAACCGAAGTTTCGGCCGCGAGGAAAACGAGCCGGCGTCAGGAACAAGCTGAGGGCTAGGGCACACCGAGCTCCCCTGCCTAGTATCCTGTTAGCCAACGTCCAGTCTCTGGACAACAAGCTCGACGACCTCCGGGCCAGGATCAAGTTCCAGAGAGACATTCGGGACTGCAACCTTCTCTGCTTCACCGAGACATGGCTGAACCCAGCGGTACCGGACCACGCCATCCAGCCGGCCGAGTGCTTCTCGGTATACCGCATGGACAGAACAATGGAGTCGGGAAAGACAAGAGGAGGTGGTGTGTGCATGATGGTAAACAGCAGCTGGTGTGATAACACCAATGTCGTTACTCTTGCACGCTCCTGCACACCTAACCTGGAACTTCTGGCACTCAAGTTTCGTCCTTTCTACCTTCCTCGGGAATTTACTTCGGTTATTGTCAGCACCGTTTATATTCCACCTCGGGCGAACACGGACACTGCACTGTGTGAACTTCATGACAAACTCACACAGTTTCAGACTCATCACCGGGACGCTGCGCTTATTGTGGTTGGTGATTTTAACAGCGCTAACCTCAAACGTGCAGTGCCGAACTTTTACCAGCACATCACCTGCCCCACCAGAGGGAAACGGACACTGGATCATTGTTACACTCCGTTTAAAGACAGTTATAAGGCACAATCTCACCCACCGTTTGGAAAATCAGACCACGCCGCCATCTTTCTCATGCCTAAATATAAACAAAGGCTGAAACAGGAGGTTCCGGTTCAGAGGGAGGTCACGCGCTGGACGGACCAATCGGTGGCTACCTTGCAGGACGCTCTGGATGACGCAGACTGGGATATGTTCCGACAGAGCTCCGCTGATGACGTCAGCGTGTTTACGGAAGCGGTTGTGGGATTTGTTGGGAAACTGGTGGACGATACGGTGGAGAAAACCGTAGTGAAAACTTTTCCCAACCAGAAGCCGTGGGTGGATAAAACCGTCCGCGACGCTCTGAACTCTCGCACCGCTGCCTACAACGCGGGGCTCATCAGCGGTAACATGGAGGAATATAAAGCTGCGTCTTACGGAGTACGGCGAGCGGTGAAGGAGGCGAAGCGGCGCTACGGGGAGAAGATAGAGACACAGTTCCAGCAGAGTGACTCTAGAACCCTGTGGCAGGGACTACGGACCATCACGGACTACAGAAGCCCACCCTCCAGACTGGTGAGTGCGGACGCGTCTCTGGCAACCGAGCTGAACACTTTCTACGCTCGCTTCGAGGCTGCAGCCGGCAACGCTAACAGCGCTAATGATGCTATCAGCGCTACCGGTGTGACCAGCATGCAGACGGAGCTCGTCGGGACGCAGAGACCCCTCATCATCAGGGAGAGTGATGTACGGAGAGCTTTCAGGAGAGTGAACACCAGGAAAGCAGCAGGACCGGACGGGATCGCCGGCCAAGTCATCAAAGCCTGCGCGGACCAGCTAGCACCGGTGTTCACGGTGATCTTCAACCTGTCCCTGACCCAGTGCATCTTACCAGCGTGCTTCAAACAGTCCGTCATCGTTCCAGTCCCGAAGAAGAACCAGCCAGCCTGCCTCAATGACTTTCGCCCAGTGGCCCTGACATCAGTTGTGATGAAGTGCTTCGAGAGGATCATCAGAGACTTCATCACTTCATCACTTCCGGACTCTATGGACCCTTTACAGTTTGCATACCGCCACAACCGTTCCACAGATGATGCCATCACCTACCTCCTTCACACCACATTAACACACCTGGACGCTGGGAGGGGTAATTATGTTAAAATGCTGTTTGTTGACTACAGCTCAGCATTTAACACGATTATCCCCTCTACACTAACCATCAAGTTGGAGAACCTGGGACTTCATCCATCCTTGTGTCACTGGATCTCTAACTTTTTGACGGACAGAACACAAGCTGTGCGGGTAGGTAAACACATCTCACCCACACTCACCCTTAGCACTGGCGCCCCCCAGGGCTGTGTCCTGAGCCCCCTGCTGTACTCGCTGTACACACATGACTGTGTGGCCACTTCCAGCTCTACCACCATTGTCAAGTTTGCTGACGACACTGTTGTGGTGGGCCTGATCTCTAACAACGATGAGAGGGCCTACCTAGAGGAGATTAAACACCTGGAGGACTGGTGCCAGGACAACAATCTCCTCCTCAACGTCAGCAAGACAAAGGAGCTGATAGTGGACTGCAGCAGAAAGCAGGAGAGGAACTATCACCCCGTTATGATCAGTGGCACCGCAGTGGAAAGAGTAGACAGTTTCAAGTACCTTGGAGTTCACATCTCTGAGGACCTGTCATGGTCCTGCCACACCACTGCGCTGGCAAAGAAGGCCCGTCAGCGTCTCTATCACCTCAGACGCTTAAGGGACTTCAAACTACCATCCAAGGTGCTTCGTAACTTCTACACCTGCACCATTGAATCCATCATAACGGGAAACATCACAACCTGGTTCGGAAACAGCACCAAGCAGGATAGGCAGGCTCTACAAAGGGTGGTGCGTTCAGCTGAGCGCATAATCCGGACTGAGCTTCCTGACCTGCAGTCCATATACAGGAAACAGTGCTGGACAAGGGCCAGGAGGATAGTAAAGGACCCCAGTCATCCCAGTAATGGACTGTTTTCTTTGTTACAGTCTGGGAGGCGTTTTCGTGCTCTAAAAGCCAAAACGGAGAGGATGAGAAGAAGCTTTTTCCCACAAGCTATTCGTGTCCTCAACGAAAACAGCATTTAGGACCATTTACACAATGTGCACAATCTAATTTATATGTGTATGTATGTGTATATATGTGGACATATGTATGTGTATATAAGTATATGCGTGTATACTGTTTTATGTGTATACAGTGTATCACAAAAGTGAGTACACCCCTCACATTTCTGCAAATATTTCATTATATCTTTTCATGGGACAACACTATAGACATGAAACTTAGATATAACTTAGAGTAGTCAGTGTACAACTTGTATAGCAGTGTAGATTTACTGTCTTCTGAAAATAACTCAACACACAGCCATTAATGTCTAAATGGCTGGCAACATAAGTGAGTACACCCCACAGTGAACATGTCCAAATTGTGCCCAAAGTGTCAATATTTTGTGTGACCACCATTATTATCCAGCACTGCCTTAACCCTCCTGGGCATGGAATTCACCAGAGCTGCACAGGTTGCTACTGGAATCCTCTTCCACTCCTCCATGATGACATCACGGAGCTGGTGGATGTTAGACACCTTGAACTCCTCCACCTTCCACTTAAGGATGCACCACAGGTGCTCAATTGGGTTTAGTCCATCACCTTTACCTTCAGCTTCCTCAGCAAGGCAGTTGTCATCTTGGAGGTTGTGTTTGGAGTCGTTATCCTGTTGGAAAACTGCCATGAGGCCCAGTTTTCGAAGGGAGGGGATCATGCTCTGTTTCAGAATGTCACAGTACATGTTGGAATTCATGTTTCCCTCAATGAACTGCAGCTCCCCAGTGCCAGCAACACTCATGCAGCCCAAGACCATGATGCTACCACCACCATGCTTGACTGTAGGCAAGATACAGTTGTCTTGGTACTTCTCACCAGGGCGCCGCCACACATGCTGGACACCATCTGAGCCAAACAAGTTTATCTTGGTCTCGTCAGACCACAGGGCATTCCAGTAATCCATGTTCTTGGACTGCTTGTCTTCAGCAAACTGTTTGCTGGCTTTCTTGTGCGTCAGCTTCCTTCTGGAATGACGACCATGCAGACCGAGTTGATGCAGTGTGCGGTGTATGGTCTGAGCACTGACAGGCTGACCTCCCACGTCTTCAACCTCTGCAGCAATGCTGGCAGCACTCATGTGTCTATTTTTTAAAGCCAACCTCTGGATATGACGCCGAACACGTGGACTCAACTTCTTTGGTCGACCTTGGCGAAGCCTGTTCCGAGTGGAACCTGTCCTGGAAAACCGCTGTATGACCTTGGCCACCATGCTGTAGCTCAGTTTCAGGGTGTTAGCAATCTTCTTATAGCCCAGGCCATCTTTGTGGAGAGCAACAATTCTATTTCTCACATCCTCAGAGAGTTCTTTGCCATGAGGTGCCATGTTGAATATCCAGTGGCCAGTATGAGAGAATTGTACCCAAAACACCAAATTTAACAGCCCTGCTCCCCATTTACACCTGGGACCTTGACACATGACACCAGGGAGGGACAACGACACATTTGGGCACAATTTGGACATGTTCACTGTGGGGTGTACTCACTTATGTTGCCAGCTATTTAGACATTAATGGCTGTGTGTTGAGTTATTTTCAGAAGACAGTAAATCTACACTGCTATACAAGCTGTACACTGACTACTCTAACTTATATCCAAGTTTCATGTCTATAGTGTTGTCCCATGAAAAGATATAATGAAATATTTGCAGAAATGTGAGGGGTGTACTCACTTTTGTGATACACTGTATGTATGTATATGTATAGATTAGTATTGTGTATTTATTATTTATCACATCTGTATAGCATTATGTAGCATCATGTTGCACAGTTTCTGCACTACTTGTCACTTTACACACTTGTTCACTTTAAACTGCCCCTTGTAATTATATTGTAATTCTTCTGATGTTCACTTTACTTTAAATTGCTCTTTTTAATTATATTGTTAATTTTTCTAATGTCCTAAACTCTTACTTTTAAAAACTTTTTATATTTTGTTGTATAATATATTTTTTAACTATTTTGTAGTTTTGTAATTACTGTGGCGGAGCAGTCACTAAAGCATTTCACTGCCAGTTGTACTGTGTATGACCATGTATGTGACAAATAAACCTTGATTTGATTTGATTTGATTTGAGTGGGTCGGGCTGGGCTTGGTAGCTTCTCTAAACCTCGCTACGATAAAGCTGGAAGAATGGAGAGACGTCAAATGGTACAGGATGAGATCCGAGTAGAAGTGGAGGAAAATCGGTGGATCAAGATGGTGGCTATGTACCAACAAGGCGCCTGGACAAGGTGGGAACACGCCGAAAAGCGGAAAATTACCTGGCCAGAGCTCTGGAGACTGGAGCCCCAGCACCTCAAGTTTCTCATCCTATCCGTGTATGACGTTCTTCCAAGCCCAACCAATTTGCAGCGCTGGGGTATGGCAGACACCGCGGCATGCCAGTTATGTGAGAGGAGAGCCACGCTAGAGCATATCCTCAGTTGCTGCCCGAAGGCCTTGGGGGAAGGGCGTTATCGCTGGCGACATGACCAGGTCCTTAGGGCTCTGGCAGATACGCTCAGCATAGCAATCTCCAACTGCAGATACCAGCCCCCCCCGAAAGAAGCTCATTACCTTCGTCAGAGCTGGAGAGCAGGCACAACATCAGCCAGGTTCCTCTGGAGGGCTTCTCACCACAGCACGAGACTGGGAACTCCAAGTCGACCTGGGGAAACAGCTTAAGTTCCCAGAGCACATCTTGGCCACTGCACTCCGCCCAGACGTGGTGTTGACATCGGAGTCAACAAAGCAAGTGGTCCTGGTGGAGCTGACTGTTCCCTGGGAAGACAGAGTTGAGGAGGCCAATGAACGTAAGAGGGCCAAATACTCTGAGTTAGTGGCTGAGTGTCGGAGCAAAGGCTGGAAAGCCCGATGCGAACCAGTCGAGGTGGGGTGCAGGGGTTTTGCTGGCCAGTCTCTACCCCGCACCTTGAAGCTCCTTGGAGTTAAGGGGCAGCTGTGCAGAAAAGCCATTAGGAACATCATAGAGGCTGCGGAGAAAGCCTCAAGATGGCTATGGATCCGGAGGGGGGACCCTTGGAGTAGCAGGCCACTTGGACACAAGTTGGGGGCTGATCACCCCCGGCTGGGTCGCCCGAGCGAGGGTGTTTGATGATCAAAGACCCGAAACACCCAAGGACCTCGGGTTCATCACTGATGATGTGTCCAAGTAGCACCTAGTGGTGTATTCAAGAACTATATATATATATATATATATATATATATACAGTGCCTTGCAAAAGTATTCAACCCCCTTGAACTTTTCAACCTTTTGCCACATTTCAGGCTTCAAACATAACGATATGAAATTGTAATTTTTTGTGAAGAATCAACAACAAGTGGGACACAATCGTGAAGTAGAACGAAATTTATTGGATATTTTAAACTTTTTTTAGAAATAAAAAACTAAAAAGTGGGGCGTGCAATATTATTCAGCCCCTTTACTTTCAGTGCAGCAAACTCACTCCAGAAGTTCAGTGAGGATCTCTGAATGATCCAATGTTGACCTAAATGACTGATGGTGATAAATAGAATCCACCTGTGTGTAATCAAGTCTCCGTATAAATGCACCTGCTCTGTGACAGTCTCAGAGTTCTGTTTAAAGCGCAGAGAGCATCATGAAGACCAAGGAACACACCAGGCAGGTCCGAGATACTGTTGTGGAGAAGTTTAAAGCCGGATTTGGATACAAAAAGATTTCCCAAGCTTTAAACATCTCAAGGAGCACTGTGCAAGCGATCATATTGAAATGGAAGGAGTATCAGACCACTGCAAATCTACCAAGACCCGGCCGTCCCTCTAAACTTTCAGCTCAAACAAGGAGAAGACTGATCAGAGATGCAGCCAAGAGGCCCATGATCACTCTGAATGAACTGCAGAGATCTACAGCTGAGGTGGGAGACTCTGTCCATAGGACACAATCAGTCGTACACTGCACAAATCTGGCCTTTATGGAAGAGTGGCAAGAAGAAAGTCATTTCTCAAAGATATCTATAAAAAGTCACCTGGGAGACACACCAAACATGTGGAAGAAGGTGCTCTGGTCAGATGAAACCAAAATCGAACTTTTTGGCCACAATGCAAAACGTTATGTTTGGCGTAAAAGCAACACAGCTCATCACCCTGAACACACCATCCCCACTGTCAAACATGGTGGTGGCAGCATCATGGTTTGGGCCTGCTTTTCTTCAGCAGGGACAGGGAAGATGGTTAAAATTGATGGGAAGATGGATGGAGCCAAATACAGGACCATTCTGGAAGAAAACCTGTTGCAGTCTGCAAAAGACCTGAGACTGGGACGGATATTTATCTTCCAACAAGACAATGATCCAAAACATAAAGCAAAATCTACAATGGAATGGTTCACAAATAAACGTATCCAGGTGTTAGAATGGCCAAGTCAAAGTCCAGACCTGAATCCCATCGAGAATCTGTGGAAAGAGCTGAAAACTGCTGTTCACAAACGCTCTCCATCCAACCTCACTGAGCTCGAGCTGTTTTGCAAGGAAGAATGGGCAAAAATTTCTGTCTCTCGATGTGCAAAACTGATAGAGACATACCCCAAGCGACTTGCAGCTGTAATCGCAGCAAAAGGTGGCGCTACAAAGTATTAACGCAAGGGGGCTGAATAATATTGCACGCCCCACTTTTCAGTTTTTTATTTCTAAAAAAAGTTTAAAATATCCAATAAATTTCGTTCCACTTCACGATTGTGTCCCACTTGTTGTTGATTCTTCACAAAAAATTACAATTTCATATCGTTATGTTTGAAGCCTGAAATGTGGCAAAAGGTTGAAAAGTTCAAGGGGGCTGAATACTTTTGCAAGGCACTGTATATATGACTGTGGCTGCCACATGGTAAGTATAATGCTTTTCACAGTGCACAGATATACACTATGTGGTCAAAAGTATTGGAACACCCGGTCTAATTTCCTTCGAGATTAATACCTACCTACCTACCTACCCATCCATCCATCCATCTATCCATCCATCCATCCATCTATCCTGCATCTACCTTCCCTGGATGCTGCTTTTGTACCAAACCATGATTACAATCACCTGTTGACATCACATTATTATTTAGTTTTTTCCACCTCATTACTAGCCCTAAATTGCCCCCGTCCTAACTTTTTTTGAAATGTGTTGCAGGCCTGAAATGCAGGAATGGATGTTTATTAATAAATGAAATGAAGTTGAGCAAATAAAACATGAAATATCTCAGGTCCATCCTGTCTGCAATCAAAGGAAAGTCAAAGTAAATGTAAGGAACACTGAATTTTTATTTTATTTGCATTTTCCATACTATCCCAACTTTTTCTGATTTGGGGTTGTATTTTTTCGGTAATTCTATCTGATTACATCCTCTAATCCTACCTTTCTGGAGCAGATTGACTTTTAATTCCTATGTGAAACATGGCATGATGCTGACACAACATGTACAAGACATCTAGTGAGAATTTGTGGCGACATTTTCTGCATCCCGCCCCCCCTGCAACATAAATATGCTTCATCAGATAAGGTTTACACACAAACATAACTTTCTTTTTAAAAGATGACCAAAGGTAATGACTAGCCAGGTTTTCTCTAACATCTTTTTTTTTAAGTTTCTTCTCCTTTGATCCACAGTTTTCTACCCATGATTGAAAACTGATATAGCGAGTTATGGTTGAATAAGCGCATTGTGAGTGAACGTCTGGGCCACACATTTAATTTCAGCTCTGAACTGAATCCATTGATTCTCCCTCAGCCAAAGTTCATGTGCAACTAATATTTTTCTCTCTGGATGTCTGTGATGTTATGATCTTTTGAGAATCAAGTTTGAGTTTGAGAGGGAAGCCTGACATTTAGGAGTCTCTCATGAATCAGAATTCAGATTAGACTGTATGACTGTTTAAGTCTAGACCAGTCTCTAACTGTTTGAAAGATTCGAATCATCATGCAGTTATTCAATCAGCTGAAAATGATGTACACCAGAAATGAGTGAACTGAACAAGAATGAGGTTTCTGAGAGGAATGTCAACAATGCATAGCCGTGTTATTCAGTTAGTGCAAAGTTTAACCATTTCTCTTAGTCCTAAGCATATTGTAAAGTTCATCTTTTTCTGACTTTTGTTCTTACTGTGTTCACTTCTTAAAACATCTTAAAAGGACATGTACACTGACTCAGCATAACATTATGACCACTGACAGGTGAAGTAAATAACACTGATTATCATAGCACCTGTTAGTGGGTGGGATATATTAAGCAAGTAAACATTTTATCCTCAAAGTTGATCCTCAACAGAGGATCTGAGTGAGTTTGACAAGGGCCAAATTGTGATGGCTAGACGACTGGATCAGAGCATCTCCAAAACTGCAGCTCTTGTGGTGTGTTCCCGGTCTGCAGTGGTCAGTATCTATCAAAAGTGGTCCAAGGAAGGAACAGTGGTAAACCGGCGACAGGGTCATGGGTGGCCAAGGCTCATTGATGCACGTGGGGAGCGAAGGCTGGCCCGTGTGGTCCGATCCAACAGACCAGCTACTGTAGCTCAAACTGCTGAAGAGGTTAATGCTGGTTCTGATAGAAAGGTGTCAGAATACACAGTGCATCACAGTTTGTTGCATATAGGGCTGCATAGCTGCAGACCAGTCAGGGTGCCCATGCTGACCCCTGTCCACCACCGAAAGCGCCAACAATGGGCACGTGAGCATCTGGGGGAGACCTTAAAATATGGGCTTCATGGGCCACCTTGCCTTAGACTCATTGTGTGGTGTGTGTCAGATACAAGCAAACATTGCGGGGCCGGTATGCTGGGCTGGACTATGTCCAGCTCTTTTTTTCCCACCACATTCTTTAAACTCTTTTTGCAGTAAGCTGCTAAGTGATATACATCCTGAATATCACTGCCTGTTTTCTCTTTTTAGCAGCTGCGGGTTTAATAGTGTTCCCTTTGTGTTTCTCTTTCTAAAGAGTTATCACTGGCTGGTGGACTAAGTAGCTGGCATTGTGATAACTCAGCTTTCATCCTTTCCCTTTAATCTATACATTCCAGTTTTTTATTCTCCTGTGGGGCGAGAGGATTGCCACTTTCCTTTTTTGATTTTCATTTGGGACAGACTATGCTTATGTCCCTGTGGGGTGTATGCCCTTTTTTCTCTCTTTCTCTTTGGAGTTCGGGTGGCACAGTAGAAAGATTACTATTCCACAGCACTACTGCTGTGATCCAGGATTTGAATTCCCAGCGGTGCTACTGGTTGGCTGGGCATCCTTATTTAGACATGATTGCTTGAAGTCTGGGAGTGGTGGTGGCCAAGGCCACATGATGTATCGGTGTCCTGTCCAGGGTGTGTTACTGTATTGTTCCCAGTGCAACCACTATCTTAATGGTTGTCTAGTAATCTAGACTAGTGATCAGAAGGTCAATGGTTCATGCCACACCACAGCCAAGTTGCCAATGTTGCGCCCCTGAGCAAGGTGCTTAACCCCCGATTGCTTGCATTCTAATGGTTACAACAGTAAGTAGCTTTGGATAAAGGCTTTAAATATAAATGTCTTCCAGGGCGAGTGCATAGAGTGTGATGTTCCCTAATGTTCCCTGCAAGACAGACCTGAATGATTCTGTTGCTGCTCCATCGTCTGACCAGAATGTCACAGAGGGGGTGTAATGTGTTTTCCAGAATAGCAGTAAGCTTGTCAAATGTTCTCCCTTTCACCACCACCTCAAAACCATCCAGAGAGCAGCCCAAGACTGAACCAGCTCTCCTGGACAGTTTACATTTCTTTGCATCTCCACTTGTGATTCTGCCTCCCTAACAGACTGTAGCAAAGAAGACAGCACTTACAACAACAGACTGGTAGAGGATTTTTAACATCTTGTTGCACAAACCAAAGGATTTGAACCTCTTTGGGTGGTAGAGTCTGTCCATCATCTTTCTGTTGACCTTCAGGTGTTGACCTTCAAGTCCAATTAGCTGTCTACTTTCACACCCGGGTATTTTTAAGTGTCAACAGCTCAGCATCCTGTCCCATGATATTAATGGGACTGGTTCTGGTCTATCACCATCAAGGGTCAGTGGTGTATAGGGTGAAGTGAAAAGGGAAGAGCATGGTTCCCTGTGGTGCTCCAGTGCTACTGACCAAAAACTCAAACCAGCAGGTTCCCAGCTGCTCATTCATCTTCTCCCCAAACATTGAGAGGTTGAAATGTATGGAATACAATTAGAAATCAAAGAAAGTATAGAATTAAGGAAAACAAAAATATTATTAATATACCAGCAATTTTGAGGACATAAGTTGACATAATTTTGACATAATTTAACCCCCAGCCTTGGTCCATTTTTTTCTCATGCAGAAGCCTCTAGCATATTGAGTCACACAGTATTTTGTGCTACAACTGCTTTCTTTAAATCCCACCAAAGATTTTCTATAAATTTTAAATCTGGAGACTGAGAAGACCACTTCAGGATATTCCAGAACTGAATCCTGGGTTCATTGTCTAGCTGGAAAGTTTAATTACAGAAGGCATAATGTCCCTGCTCCAAATCCCTTAATATTTTGTGAGTTCATAATGCCAGTTACTTGGTCAAGGTTGCCAGTTCCTGCAGCAGAAAAATATATATATGGCCAAACACAGGAACTCCACAGAACTGTGTCCCAGAACTCAATTCCTTCTGGCATATTCAAGTCAACCCCTCCTGTGCTTCTTGAACAAGAGTGGCAGTCCAGCCATGAAGTCCTTAATTGTTAATTAATGATCTTATGGTTGCCACTGCCAGTCCCCGTATTCATCATATTATCCTGTAAGTCTTTATTAGAAGTCTTTATTAAAAACCTTCTGATGGCAGCTTTGCAAACAATTCTCAACCCTCTGTGTTCTGATTGGTTGCCTCAAGGAACCAATTGTTTGTGAAGCTGCCCTCAGAAGGTTTCTCAATAAAGAAAACTTAAACAAACTGTAGGTACACAAGGGTTTGTCTTTGCTGTCCTGGTGAGATTGCTTAGGATTTCCAAGGTCAGGAAGAGAACTTCACCTAAACTATCACTTAATAATAACAAAAATTTGTTTGCTTGGTCAGATGTAACCCTAGAACTACAAAAAACCAACATCTGTTACAAATTAGAAAGTGACTGCATTGCTGTGGGCATAAATGCCTTGTCTAAAATCCACACCGTAAAGTTTAAGTAAAGTTTATTGGTAATAAAAAAGGAAAACATTGGCTTCTTTCTTGATCATTGCTATGTCAAGCTTAACTGTGGACAGTTTTACCCATGCTCCACAAGCATGATTAACATTATGACCACCTCCTTGTTTCTACACTCACTGTCCATTTTATCAGCTCCACTTACCATATAGAAACCCTTTCTAGTTACACAATTACTGACTGTAGTCCATCTGTTTCTCTACATATTTTTTTAGCCTGCTTTCATCCTGTTCTTCAATGGTCAGGACCCCCACAGGACCACCACAGAGCAGGTATTATTTAGGTGATGGATCATTCTCAGCACTGCAGTTACACTGACATGGTGGTGTTGTGTTAGTGTGTGTTGTGCTGGTATTAGTGGATCAGACACAGCAATGCTGATGGAGTTTTTAAACACCTCACTGTCACTGCTGGACTGAGAATAGTCCACCAACCAAAAATATCCAGCCATCAGCGCCCATGGGCAGCATCCTGTGACCACTGATGAAGGTCTAGAAGATGACCAACTCAAACAGCAGCAATAGATGAGTGATCGTCTCTGACTTTACATCTACAAGGTGGACCAACTAAGTAGGAGTGTCTTACAGAGTGGACAGTGAGTGGACACTGTATTTAAAAACTCCAGCAGTGCTGCTGTGTCTGATCCACTCATACCAGCACAACACACACTAACACAACACCACCATGTCAGTGTAACTGCAGTGCTGAGAATGATCCACCACCTAAATAATACCTGATCTGTGGTGCTCCTGACCATTGAAGAACATGGTGAAAGCAGGCTAAAAAAGTATGTAGAGAAACAGATGGACTACAGTCAGTAATTGTAGAACTACAAAGTGGAACTGATCAAATTAACAGTGAGTGTAGAAACAAGGAGGTGGTTTTAATGTTATGGCTGATCAGTGTATAAAATAATGGTTTTTATTTTTATTTCCCACCTTGGCTAAGCAACCTCTGTTCCATCCTTTATAAGTGCTATCAAATTGTTTATATGGGCATAGAAAAATCACAAGCTGTAGTCCATCACAAACAATTTGTATTAAATATACCTATTATTTAATAATATACGTCCTATGTCTCATATCTTCAGTCTCTTCCACCACAATCCTTCATCGTTACAAACATTTATGATAAATGCATCTGAACGATTGTAATAAAAGATTGAATGATTTCTGGGAGATTCAACGCTTTCAGACATTTCCAGGAGAAAAATGAGTCTGTAAATGATTGCTTTATTACTTTGAGAAATATGAGTTTGAAGAGAATATGAAGCAAAAAATAGTGCTCATTATAAAAGTGGCAGACTAGGTAGGCAGCACGGCTGGTGTGATTGACAGTCGGTTTCTTTTCACTGACAGGTTGCCTGTGCCTTGTTGAGTGTTATTTTGCTGGGAGTGTTTCTGTTTATTATGGTTTTTTCCTTACAGTTGCTGGCTCCTCTGTTGGCAATCTGCTTTTCTCTAAAACTGTGCAAGACTGCATCTGGTCTGGTGTTCTTCTGGTGCAGATTTGGTACTCCTTATCTTTTAGAGGGAACTCAGCCTGTGTCACAGCAGCTTTTGGCTGTTTCGATGCCAGTTGGTGGAGTGGCGGCCCTGATTGTTCAGTCCATCCTAATACACCTGGGTGTTTATCAAGCAACAGTAAACCAAATTGTTGTTTCTTTCCATAGACTTGAGGACCCTGCATTGGTCACATAAAGTGCAACACTAATTTGAAATGACTACCCAAGACTAACAGATCTGCAAAGTCTCTAAATAAAATCCAGGTTTGTTTGTGTGCATGATATAATTCTTCAAACATAAATGGTTTTCATGGAAAAACATTACTGGCAAAACCTTAAAATGCTGCATTAGTAAAGTTTGCAAAACACTACAAGGGTATTCCAAATAAACAAATGATCTGTTGTTTGAGGTGAGCATTTTTACCACTGCTTTATCCTGGTTAGTCTCGGGGTGGGTCTGATTTATTGGATTTTGGACTTGTGGGCCCTGACATCCCAGACAGAGAATCAAACCAAGGCCCTTCTTTCCGTGAGGTGACAGTGCTAGCCACTGCACCACTGTGCCTCCCCAATCAAATTTACAAAACAATAAAGAGGGTTGAATGATTTCTAGGCATCTGTCTTAAAACCTAGTCAGCTGCCTAAGTAGCTCTGCCTAAGTAGAGAAAATATATATACACCAATCAGCCATAACATTAACATGTTTCTACACTCACTGTCCATTTTATCAGCTCCACTTACCATATAGAAGCACTTTGTAGTTCTACAATTACTGACTGTAGTCCATCTGTTTCTCTTCATGCTTTGTTAGCCTGCTTTCACCCCGTTCTTCAATGGTCAGGACTCTCCCAGGACCACTACAGAGCAGGTATTAATTGGGTGGGGGATCATTCTCAGCACTGCAGTGACAATGACATGGTGGTGGTGTGTTAGTGTGTGTTGTGCTGGTATGAGTGGATAAGACACAGCAGCGCTGATGGAGTTTTTAAACACCTCACTGTCCCTGCTGGACTGAGAGTAGTCCACCAACCAAAAAAATATCCAGCCAACAGCACCCCGTGGGCAGCATCCTGTGACCACTGATGAAGATCTTAAAGATGACCAACTCAAACAGCAGCAATAGATAAACGATCGTCTCTGACTTTACATCTACAAGGTGGACCAACTAGGTAGGAGTGTCTAATAGAGTGGACAGTGAGTGGACACGTTATTTAAAAACTCCAGCAGTCTAACAAAGCATGCAGAGAAACAGATGGACTACAGTCAGTAATTGTAGAACTACAAAGAGCTCCTATATGGTAAGTGGAGCTGATAAAATGGTCAGCGAGTGTAGAAACATGTTAATATTATGGCTGATCGGTGTATATATATTGGGCAACTGCCCAATTGCGTCATGCTTCTTCCACTAATGCCAGCCCCGGCTCTGATTTATTTGAGGCAGTGGGAAAAGTTGTGCCTCACGGAATGCTGGGATTGCCTCATTATTTGGTCATAATACATCAGTCAGAATAAGGCATCTCAGTAGGCAGAATTTGAAGGTATCTATGAACTGAGACAGTTCTTCTCAGGAGCGTGCGTAGGATGATATAAAATGCCGGCTATGTAGAGAGCTCACTAGGTTTTGAGACCACAAGAAAACCACACATTTAAAAGCTGTTACATGAATGACACTATTGAGTGATTTTTATATCACTATGACTTTAGAGACTGCTGTGCAAGAAAAAAAGCTTTTACTCAATTTTTGTCTACGCGATCAGCAAAAAACTTTAATGACCCAAGTTCGGAGCAGGGGGTTCTCAACATTTTTCATTTTTCAGCAACAGTGGTGCTTCTAACACATCAACTTTGAGGATAAAATGTTCACTTGCTGCCTAATATATCCCACCCACTAACAGGTGTCGTGATGAAGAGATAATCAGTGTTATTCACGTCACCTGTCAGTGGTCATAATATTAAGCCTGTTTAGTGTATTAACTGATCATTTACAACTAGAGAGTGGTTATTAATATTAGGACAGTAAAGAGAAAACAGAAAAAACCTTAACAAATGGCTAATTAATGTAAATTGAGGTACTCTTAGCAGTTGCTAAGGGATAAATCACGGTAATGTAGGTGTTTAATAATGAAAATATGTAGTTTGTTTACTTACACTATATTGCCAAAAGTATTCACTCACCCATCCAAATCATTGAATTCAGGTGTTCCAATCACCTCCATGGCCACAGGTGTAAAAACCAAGCACCTAGGCATGCAGACTGCTTCTACAAACATTAGTGAAAGAATAAGTCGCTCTTAGGAGCTCAGTGAATTCCAGCATGGTCCTCGCTACTAAATATTCCACAGTCGACTGTCAGTGGTATTATAACAAAGTGGAAGTGATTGGAAATGACAGAGCCTCAGCCACCAAGTGGTAGGCCACGTAAAATGACAGAGCGGGGTCAGCGGATGCTGAGGCGCATAGTGCGCAGAGGTTGACAAATTTCTGCAGAGTCAATCGCTACTACAGACCTCCAAACTTCATGTGGCTTTAGATTAGCTCAAGAACAGTGTGTAGAGCTTCATGGAATGGGTTTCCATGGCCGAGCAGCTGCATCAAAGTCTCACATCACCAAGCGCAATGCAAAGCGTTGGATGCAGTGGTGTAAAGCATACTGCCACTGAACTCTAGAGCAGAGGAGACGTGTTCTCTGGAGTGACAAATCACGCTTCTCCGTGTGGCAATTCGATGGACGAGTCTGGGTTTGGTGGTTGCCAGGAGAACGGTACTTGTCTGACTGTATTGTGCCAAGTGTAAAGTTTGGTGGAGGGGGGATTATGATGTGGGGTTGTTTTTCAGGAGTCGGGCTCGGCCCCTTAATTTCACTGAAAGGAACTCTTAATGCTTCAGCATACCAAGAGATTTTGGACAATTTCATGCTCCCAACTTTGTGGGAACAGTTTGGGGATGGCCCCTTCCTGTTCCAACATGACTGTACATCAGTGCACAAAGCAAGGTCCATAAAGACATGGATGAGCAAGTTTGGTGTGGAAGAACTTGACTGGCCTCAACCCGATAGAACACCTTTGGGATGAATTAGAGCTGAGACTGTGAGCCAGGCCTGATCCAACATCAAATGCTTTTCTGGAAGAATGGTCAAAAATTCCCATAAACAAACTCCTAAACTTGTTGAAAGACTTCCCAGAAGAGTTGAAGCTGTTATAGCTGCAAAGGGTGGGCAGACATCATATTAAACCCTATGGATTAAGAATGGGATGTCACTCAAGTTCATATGAGTGTGAAGGCAGACGAGCGAATACTTTTGGCAGTATAGTGTATGTTCTCTTTTTATTACACCTTTTTCACTTTGACAAACATGCAATAACAGCGCTGCACTTTCTGAGCTTCATGAAACTAAAAGCAAGAGTGCAGTTTTTAAACCATATAATAAGTAATGTTGCATATAGCAGCGTGAGGAGAATAAAACCTCAGTCCCTTGGGGAAATATTGTGCATTTTTTACTCTTCTTCCAATATCTCTTTGCCATGTGTTAAAAATAGTAGTAGATTCAGCTTGTGGGTGCCATAAGAATAATGCCTGCTCTCAAAACAACAAAGCATTATGACACCTTTTATACAGAAGCAAGTGTATTTTATCATGTTTGCTCATATTCCAAGGTTCCAATGCACCCATACACACTGGTAAACCAATTCAACGGGTATTTTACGAACCCCAAGCTAAAGATAAATGCACCCAGTGGCCTTCAGATCACCATGCCTAAGAATCATTGTGCCCTTGAAGCATATTCGGCAATGCAGTGTAAAATCGATTACCACTTCCTTTACCCCTCTGTAAAATGGCTTTTCTTTGTTTTGAGGGCATGATCAATTCCACACTGCACATAGCTCAGGACTTAAAAGAGAATTCAAAGAGCAATTGAAGTTGGACTGAGGACAAAAAGTGGTCCTAGCTGAATTTAAAACACAGTAGATTCAGAAACTACTCAGACCCCTTGACGTTTTGCGCTTTAATTTGTTGTGGGTTTAATTTTAAATGGATAAAAAGTGCTATTTATACCCCTTAATAGAGCTAAAATAAGATTTCCAAATCCCACCAAATTCATACAAGATGACAAGATTTGTTATTAGCAGGTTTGGAGCTGCATGGCCGGAACGTCACCATGACCCATATGTGGACACCTGTCCATGACATCATGTCCCAAAACAATCAGCATTAATATGGAGTTGCTCAACATTCCAGTTCATCCTAAGGGTGTTCAGTTGTGTCAAGGTTAAGGCTTCTTGCAGGCCACTGGAGTTGGCCTACACCACACTTGTCGAACCATATTCTTGTAGACCTTGTTTTGTGCACAGGGGTCATGCTAGAGCAAGTGTCCCAAACTGCTGCTACAAAGTTCAAGTCATAGACTTTATTTTATATAATTGGTGTTATACTTTAACAGTGAGTGGGACTAAAACATCTAGTGTAACAAATTGGGCTAAGATGTGACAAGATGGGCTGACACACATGCAGAGCTGTTTCTTAGATTTATTTTAAACAATAGACAAGAAACAAAACAGGACTGAACAAGACACCTCACTAAAACATGACCTATGCTAAAGCTAACCTAAATGCTATTAGTAATCAATAGATTAGCGTTAGCCTATTGATTTTGGTTTGGAATGCTTTTGTTTAGTTAATGCCCTTGTTAAAAGGGCATTAACTAGACAAAAGCATTCCAAACCAAAACAACATGAGCTCAGAAGCAAACGGACATAACAAAGGCAAAATAGTCTCCACCAACTGATCCACAGCTGCCTTCTTATATGCCATAAACACATTACCTGAGATGAGGTGCAGCCTCTTCATGCCTGCCATAGTCTAGTATTTTTCTTGTTTAGTGTATATTACAGTTTTTCTGAATTGCTAAAACACATTTCCTGAAATCTCCTCTCTTTTTCTTAAAACATTAAACACAAAACACAAAATGTAAGCTACTTTCACAAAACCTCTGACTTGTCTTGCAAAATCAAACCATCAACTCAAAACTGTTTTATCTCCACTTAAAACCAAACACTGCTGTCAAAATACACACAAATCCAGCCAATGCATGAACACTACACAGCAGTTATTACACACTACATAAAACATTACAAAACACTGTGCTTTTATAATAGCAAAACCAAAAGTCTTTATTCAGGAATTCTGGAAATGTTTTTGTATACATGAAAACATATTTACTAATGTGTTTATATATTTATATACTAGAGAACCAACAAAGAAATACAGTTTATATACTGCAGTAGATTTATTTATTGTATATGCAGTTTGCAATGTGAATAATTTTTTCTGCCTCAGGATCATGTCTCTGAGCTCGGTCAGGCCACAGGACTTCATCTACATCACAGGCAATATTCTCCCTACCTAGACAACGGAAAAAAAAATCCTTTTGCATGCTGAATACAGGCTTGAAAAGAATCCACTCTAATGTCACCACCAGTGATGGCATAGTTACCTTGAAAAAGTAATCTGATTACTGATTACTGATTACTCCTTTAAAAAGTAACTTAGTTACTTTATGGATTACTTGATTTTAAAAGTAACTAAGTTAGATTACGAGTTACTTTATTAGTTATATAATGCGGTCCGCTAATGTATCCCATAATGCAACTGGAGCTGCGATTGAAGCGGAATAAGAAACAAGAAAGACGCGGAAAACGGAGTCCTTTGTTCACAAGTGTAAGTAAGATAAATAAAATAACATTTTTAAAGACAAATAAATAACAAAAAGACATTTTGGCGAGTGGGATTTGTAATGAGTCTGTAACCATGGTGATATTACGTCATCACGTCCCCATGTCATCACTCGGCGTTGGCCGAGTAGTGCACACTTCCTCCAATCTAGTGCACACTCTGTAAGTAACCGATTCCGGACGTAGCCCGTGACTTAACTGTCGCATAGGCCAGACATCACTCCCCGGGACGCAAGAAGAAAGCAAATATATATCTTTTTACTAAGGAAAATGACAAAAATAGTAACGCACAGAAACTTGGATAAGTAACTTTAATCTGATTACTGGATTGGAAATAGTAACGCGTTAGATTACTCGTTACTGAAAAATGCGGTCAGATTAGAGTAACTAATTACTAGTAACGCGTTACTGACCTTCACTGGTCACCACATGCTGAATCCATTGACTGGGTTAGATTTTCCTGGGTATGCTGAGAAGAATTCCTCTAATGGGTTAAGGAAGAAAGAGTATGGTGGAAGACTTAGATTTATGAAACGGGGGTTATTGATAAACCCTCACATATGTTTTGACAACGGTGAAAGCTCACATTGTCCCAAACACAGCGTACACAGGATGCTTTCTCAGCTCAGGATCCCCCGCTCAAGTCCAAGCAAAGCGTCTTGTAGACTATCCAGAAATGTTAGATGTTCTGTGTTGTAGGGCCCTAATGTAACATGGTGATGCTGTACCCCACAGCTGTTGATGGCCGCACATACATTTTCAGCAATAAGCAGACACTTTTATCCAAAGCAATTTACAGTATCGAGTCTAAGCAACTGAGGGTTAAGGGCCTTGCTCAAAGGCCCAACAGTGGCAACCTGTCAGTGGTGGGGTTTGAACCTGCAACCTTCTGCTTACTAGTCCAGTACCTTAACTGCTAGGCTACATGGTCACATTGCCACCATGATGGACAGGCATTTCTATAATTGCATGTTGACCAGTTACGTTGAGACCTCTTCTCCACCTCTTTGTGAGACTAAATCCAGCTTCATTCATGGAGTCTCTCCATGGGTTTTAGTTTAAATGTAAACACACACTACACAAACATACACAGACTCTACACAAACACACACAGACTCTACACAAACACACACTACACCAACACACACAGACTCTACACAAACACACACTACACAAACACACACAGACCCTATACAAACACACACAGACTCTAGGCAAACACACACTACACAAACACACACAGACTCTACACAAACACACACTACACCAACACACACAGACACTACACAAACACACACAGACTCTACACAAACACACACTACACAAACACACACAGACTCTACACAAACACACACTACACAAACACACAGAGACTACACAAACACACACAGACTACACAAACACACACTATACAAACACACACAGACTCTACACAAACACACACTACAGAAACACACAGACTCTATACAAACACACAGACTCTACACAAACACACACTATACAAACACACACAGACTTTACACAAACACACTCTACAGAAACACACACAGACTCTATACAAACACACAGACTCTACACAAACACACACTACACAAACAAACACAGACTCTACGCAAACACACACTACACAAACACACACAGACTCTACACAAACACACACTACACCAACACACACATACTCTACACAAACACACACAGACACTACACAAACACACACAGACTCTACACAAACACACACTACACAAACACACACAGACTACACAAACACACACTACACAAACACACAGAGACTCTACACAAACACACACAGACTCTACACAAACACACACTATACAAACACACACAGACTCTACACAAACACACACTACAAAAACACACAGAGACTCTACACAAACACACACTACACAAACACACAGATACTCTACACAAACACACACAGACTCTACACAAACACACACTATACAAACACACACAGACTCTACACAAACACACACTACACAAACACACACAGACTCTATACAAACACACACAGACTCTACACAAACACACACTACACAAACACACACAGACACTAGACAAACACACACAGGCTCTACACAAACACACACAGACTCTACACAAACACACACAGACTGTACACAAACACACATCACACAGACACACACAGACTGTACACAGACACACACTACACAAACACACACAAACACTGCACAAACACACACAGGCACCGCACCGAATCAGGACAAGCCTCCCCTGAAATCAATCAACATTAGAAAAATTGTAGCATTTCAAAAAGAAAAGTACCTGAGTTATTGGAGAAGCCAAACACAAGCACAAAGTAAAATGCGGTGCTATTCGACCCTAAATCGACAGTACACTGTAGCTGATTACCTGAGTACAGTGACTGACACCAAACTCAGAACCACACTGACAAAGTACAGACTCAGTGCTCACAAGCTGGCCATCGAGACCGGACGCTACAGGAACTCCTGTCTCCCCACAGAACAAAGAGTGTGTACACAGTGCAACACCAACACCACAGAGACTGAGCTGCACTTCTTAACTGAGTGTCCAAAATACACTCACATACGAGAGGTGTACTACAAAAAATTCCAAAAACTTCACCATGAATTCTACTCCCTCACCAACACCCAGAAACTCTTCATCATGTTGGGAGAGGAGAAGAAGAGCAGCACAGTAGCAGCTCAGTATGTATCTACCTGCCACAATCTGAGAGACACGGACTGATACAACCAAACACAGGAACAACCCTGATGGACCCACACAGAGACAATGTTTAATCTTTATTTTTCTACATCTGCCATTATTCTAATTTCCTTTTTATGTTTCTTTTTTTTTTATTATTTAAAATTTAATATTTTCCATAAAGTTCTTTAGTTTTGTATAATTATATAAACATCTTTCCAATGCTTTAGCAATACTGTAACCTCTTCAACAGTCATGCTAATAAAGCTCTTTGAATTGAATTGAATTGAATTGACACATCATGACAGACCTCATGTTGTTGTATAAATGTGCTGCTTTACACAGAATACAGTATTTGATATAACTGCTCTTGTTCTTGGTCATCCTCATCTTCCTCCTCGTCCACCACCTCTGACACGCCCTTCTCTTCTTCTTCTATTGTTGCCTCCATTGCTAAAGTCACAATACAGCTCAGAAATGCCACATGCATCTGAAATTACTTTTATTCTGTTTACCTACTAATTTTAACCCTTTTTACTGATATGACACGTGTCAACAGTTTTTCCCTGTAGTGTGTTATCGATGACAATAGTGTGTTTGTTGTGTTTAATCTTTGTGGCCTGTGTGTGCCATTTTGCATCAAAGTGCACTACCATGAGAAATGTGTGTTAGTCAGTGAGAATGTGTTTAGAGTTTTGCAAAAAGGTTGAATCAGATGTGAAACTGTGTCAAACTAAAAGAAAATGGTTTAAGGTTTTGTGAAATGAGTAAGTAATTCAATAGACAAGTTTTGGCAGTTGACAGTTGTGTTCCAAGAATGGGTTTTAGTGTTTTAGTGATTGAGAAAAACTGTAATCTACTCCAGTATTATCTTCTGTTTGTTTGTTAGTCATGTCGTCGGTTGTGTTCGGGTAGCATTTAGCTTAGCATAGCACATAGTTTAGCGTAGCATTACACTAGCATTAGTGAAGCATCTGTAACTAGGGTGGCCAGCCGCCCGGTTTTAGGTCGGACAGTCCGGCTTTCCAGCTGACAGTCCTCCATCCACGCAACGCTAGGACGGACACTTAAAAATCCTCCTTTTGGAGTGAACTGGTTTAATTTTTGATCAATATTATCTGTCATTGGCTCTGGTACATGTCAAAACAAATGCTTTGTATTTCATTGGTTTAACAGACTCAATTGACTGCTTATAGTGCTACCACTGGCTAATCGCAGAAGGTCTGCCCTCTAAATGCTAGTCTGTGATTGGGTGGTTGAATTTCGCCCGCTCGCTCTGTTCTGCATACACCTCTAATAGAGTCAGTTAGTCAGCTCTCATGCTCATGAACGCTGTGAAAATGCCAAAAAGTAAACTTTTGGAGGCAGCGAGGAACAAACTTAAATATCAAAAGTAGACACAACATTTAGTGAGTAAAACAGTAATTTGTTATAGATTTCTTGCTTAAATTGGTCAAAAACTCTGTTATATGGGTTATGGTTTCATTCAGTGTGTTGCAGCATCATGTCCCCCTGTTCCTGGTATGATGTCCTACTTTTGGGTGTAATGTCCTCCTTTTTGGGGTGTAATGTCCTCCTTTTTGTGGCTATGAATGTGGCCACCCTATCTAACACTGCATTAGTTTAGCACTGTGTTTGGGTAGCACTTAGCATCGCACATAGATTAGTGTAGCATTACACTAGCATCTGTTACTGGTGCATATAGTCTGTTTTACTGAGGTGGCAGGAAACTTTCATTAACTGTGTTTCTCATTGTAAACAAAGCACTAGCACTAGCTTTGCTAATCTTTCTTCATCAGCATGCTTGTTACACTTCCTTTGCCTCTTTCCCAACAATAAAACCTTTCCTCTTTTGTCAGCTAAATAAAGATTTAAGAGGATTAACAAAGTTTCTTTGGTACTGTATTCTACAAAGTATCTTAACTTTTTCGGAAATAGGCTTTGTAAATGATGTGCCTGTCTTCGAATCCAGCATTACAACAAAAAGATGCCATTTCACCTGATTCTTCATACTACAATTACCCTCATCAACATGCAGACCACCACAAGAGAGCCACTTCAGCCTAACATGACAGGAGTCCTGGCCTTTTCAACTGGCCCTGAGACAGCAACGAGCATGCTTTGAATACTAAACTAGAGACCAAACAATATTATCCATCATAGTTCTACAAGGAACTGGTCAGTTATTATTAAGACCCCAGACCCCAACTTCCAAACAAGCTGGGATATGCGGAGGAGGAATTCTATTGCTCTGTATACATGTATACAAATACACTAATTTGTAGTTCTACCATTACTGATTGTAGTCCATCTGTTACTCTGCATGCTTTGTTAGCCCCCTTTCATGCTGTACTTCAATGGTCAGGACCCCCACAGGACCATCACAGAGCAGGTATTATTTGGATGGTGGATCATTCTCAGCACTGCAGTGACACTGACATGGTGGTGGTGTGTTAGTGTGTGTTGTGCTGGTATGAATAAGAGTTTTTAAACACCTCACTGTCACTGCTGGACTGAGAATAGTTCACCAACCAAAAATATCCAGCCAACAGTGCCCCGTGGGGAGCGTCCTGTGACCACTGATGAAGATCTAGAAGATGACCAACTCAAAAAGCAGCAATAGATGAGCGATCGTCTCTGACTTTACATCTACAAGGTGGACCAACTAGGTAGGAGTGTCTAATAGAGTGGACAGTGAGTGGACACGGTATTTAAAAACTCCAGCAGCGCTGCTGTGTCTGATACACTCATACCAGCACAACACACACTAACACACCACCACCATGTCAGTGTCACTGCAGTGCTGAGAATGATCCACCACCTAAATAATACCTGCTCTGTGGTGGTCCTGTGGGGGTTCTGACCATTGAAGAACAGTGTGAAAGCAGGGTAAGTTGAGCTGATAAAATGGACAGTGAGTGCAGAAACAAGAAGGTGGCTTTAATGCTATGGCTGATAAGTGTATAATCTGAAGTGATAATCACTATGCCCTTCATTTTTCCTCCATGCATGCACACACACAGACAGCCCATCGTTGTCTGTGTATGCCACTACACTTACTACATTCATCACTCTCACTCAGGTCTACCTCACTCGGTCATGGTGTCTCTCACTTCCACAGCCTTTTCATTTGCTAACTCATGGCCACTGACCACATTTTTCAGTAACAAGTAATCGAACGCGTTACTATTTCCAATCCAGTAATCAGATTAAAGTTACTTATCCAAGTTACTGTGCGTTACTATTTTTGCGTGTCGGAGAGTGACGTCTGGCCTATGCGACAATTAAGTCACGAGCTGCGTCCGGAAACGCATACTTACAGAGTATGCACTAGATTGGAGGAAGTATGCACTACTCAGCCGGTAAAGAAGTACATACTTTCAGTACAGAAGTATGCAGTATGCACACAACACCGCTACGTACAACACGTGGGGACGTGATAACGTAATATCACCATAGTTACAGACTCAATACAAACCCCACTCGCCAAAATTTTGGATATTTATCGTCTTTTTGTTATTTATTTGTCTCTAAAAATTTTATTTTATTTATCTTACTTACACTTGTGAACAGAGGACGCCGTTTTCCGCTATCTTTCTTGTTTCTTATTCCGCTTCAATCGCCTACGCAGCTCCAGTTGCATTACGGCAGCTGCTGAATGTAACTAATAAAGTAACTTGTAATCTAACTTAGTTACTTTTAAAATCAAGTAATCAATAAAGTAACTAAGTTACTTTTAAAATCAAGTAATCAATAAAGTAACTAAGTTACTTTTTAAAGGTAACTATGCCATCACTGCTCATGGCTCAATGTTTTCACCGCACTACTGCTATCTTTACCTAAAGAACCGACCACAATGTTTAGAAATAAATAACAGATAACTGATGTCACTGCGAGACCAGTAGCGAAGATCTAATTAAACAATGATTGTGCATGGGTCGGTTGTGTGTAAATGTTTCCACAGGGATGATGGTCAACCTAGAAAATATTTGTGGAAATTATGTGGTAAAAACATTGCAACTAAAGGTAACAACATGAGGAATTTATTTAATCATCTCAAACATCATCGAATGCAGTCTGTTGAGTCTGTTTTTTACCTGAAGATGAACAGATGGGTAAAAAAAGCTCTTCCTCTGTAACTCCATCTTTTCTTATATTGCACACAGTTTTTGTTATCTTTATTTACACTCACCCATCCAAATCATTGAATTCAGGTATTCCAATCACTTCCATGGCCACAGGTGTATAAAACCAAGCACCTGGGCATGTAGACTGCTTTTACTAACAATAGTGAAAGAATGGGTCGCTCTCAGAAGCTCGGTGAACTCCAGTGTGGTACCGTGATAGGATGCCACCTGTGCAAGTCCAGTCATGAAATTTCCTCACCACTAAATATTCCACAGTCAACTCTCAGTGGTATTATAACAAAGTGGGAGCGACTGGGAACGACAGCAACTCAGCCACAAAGTGTTAGGCTACGTAAAATGACAGAGTGGGGTCAGCGGATGCTGAGGCGCATAATGCGCAGAGGTCGCCAACTTTCTGTAGAGTCAATCGCTACAGACCTCCAAACTTCATGTGGCCTTCAGATTAGCTCAAGAACAGAGTGTAGAGAACTTCATGGAATGTGTTTCCATGGCCGAGCAGCTGCATCCAAGCCTTCACCAAGCGCAATGCAAAGCGTTGGATGCAGTGGTGTAAAGCACACCGCCACTGGACTCTAGAGAAGTGGAGACGTGTTCTCTGGAGTGACAAATCGTGCTTCTCCGTCTGGCAATCTGATGGACAAGTCCGGGGTTGGCGGTTGCCAGGAGAACAGTACTTGTCTGACTGCATTGTGCCAAGTGTAAAGTTTGGTGGAGGGGGGATTATGGTGTGGGGTTGTTTTTCAGGAGTCGGGCTCGGCCCCTTAGTTCCAGTGAAAGGAACTCTTAATGCCTCAGCATACCAAGAGATTTTGGGCAATTTCATGCTCCCAACTTTGTGGGAACAGTTTGGGGATGGCCCCTTCCTGTTCCAACATGACTGCGCACCAGTGCACAAAGCAAGGTCCATAAAGACATTGATGAGCACGTTTGGTGTGGAAGAACTTGACTGGCCTTGACTTGAGTCCTGACCTCAACCCGATAGAACACCTTTGGGATGAATTAGAGCGGAGACTGCGAGCCAGGCCTTCTCGTCCAACATCAGTGTCTGACCTTACTTCTTCAGGAAGAATGGTCAAAAATTCCCATAAACACACTCCTAAACCTTGTGGAAAGCCTTCCCAGAAGAGTTGAAGCTGTTATAGCTGCAAAGGGTGGGCCGACATCATCTGAATTCAATGATTTGCATGGGTGAGTGAATACTTTTGGCAATATGGTGTATATATTCTGAAGTGATCATCACTATGCCCTTAATTTTCCCTCCACTCTACAGCCACTCAATAGCACAACTGATATTGGATCTTGGTGGTGGGCTAGTGCTGTAGACCACTGTGCCACCTGCAGTGTACTTTTTGTACTTTGCTTTGTTTATTGGCCATGCAGCATATTCCTCAAATGGGTTTCCTACACAGACTTGGAGGAGTCGATGTGTGTAGGCATGTATGTGTCTTATTTGTAAGCCAAGCTTATTATCATGTCTAATTATCAGGGTCTCCTATGTTAATGAGCAATCAGGACAAAACAATAACCCTATGCCAAAGAAGGCGTAGGACTGAACACTCAACAGTGTTTTTTTATTCGGGGAAGAGTTACTCAGCTTTAATTAATGCTTCTGTACTGACAGCACAGAAGACGCTGTTCTCTGCCTACTTCTTTTCACCTTCCTAACCACCCATCCAGTTACTTACCCCCTCTTTCCTTCTGACTCTCTCAGCTCAGAGGTTGAGCAAATGCATCTTTTTTAGCTCTTATACTAAAGGTCCATGTATTACAGTGGGTCAAAGGTCTTATGAATGTACCAACAACAGGCTTAGATGTCTGTGCTTCTATTGTGGTCAGTATGCATTCATTCAGTGATGGACAACATCAAACAAGTAGTGAAGATATCAATTATAATGCATGTTCCAAAACACATATAGTGCTTTTACTTTTTAAAATAGTAACATCTAAGCAGTTTTATTCATCTAATGATGTCAGGATAAGGGTAGTGATGTGATGGTTGGAGGACTGAAGAGGACTAAAGCAGACCAGAGCCCTTAAAGACTACACCACTTATATTTGCTGCATATGATTCTTATGTTTATTAAAATACACTGCCTGGCCAAAAACAAGGTCACCAAATAGGTAAGAGCCTCCCATTGGATAATTACTGCATGGGTGATTATGTTTCAGCTGGCAACAAGTTATTTAACCCTAACTGATGCAGTGAGTAGCTTCTCATTTGTTAAACAACCATGTTGAAAGACACATCCTGTGGTCGTAGAAAAGATGTTAATCTGTTTCAGAAGGGTCAAATTATTGGCATGCATCAAGCAGAGTAAACATCTAAGGAGAAGCTGAAACTACTTAAATCGGGTTAAGAACTGTCCAACGCTTTATTAAAAAGTGGAAGGACAGTGGGGAAACATCATCTTCGAGGAAGGAATGTGGTCGGAAAAAAATCTTGAATGATCGTGATCGGCGATCACTTAAACGTTTGGTGAAATCAAATGGTAGAAAAACTACAGTAGAACTCAGGGATATGTTTAATAGTGAAAGTAAGAGCATTTCCACACGCACAATGCAAAGGGAACTCAAGGGCTTGGGACTAAACAGCTGTGTAGCCTTAAGAAAACCACTTGTCACTGAGGCTAACCGGCAAAAATGGCTTCAATTTGCTAGGGAGAATAAAGATTGGACTCTGGAGCAATGGAAGAAGGTCATGTGGTCTGATGAGTCCAGATTTACCCTGTTCCAGAGTGATGGGTGCTTCAGGGTAAGAAGAGAGGCGACTGAAGTGATGCACCCATCATGCCTAGTGCCTACCGTACAAGCCTGTGGGGGCAGTGCTATGATCTGGGGTTGCTGCAGTCGGTCAGGTCTAGGTTCAGCAACGTTATGTGCCCAAAGAATGAGGTCAGCTGACTACCTGAATATACTGAACGACCAGCTTATTCCATCAATGGAATTTTTCTTCCCTGATGGCACGAGCATATTCCAAAATGACAATGCCAGGATTCATCGGGCTCAAATAGTGAAAGAGTGGTTCAGGGAGCATGAGACATAATTTTCACACATGGATTGGCCACCACAGAGTCCAGACCTGAACCCCATTGAGAATCTTTGGGATGTGCTGGAGAAGTCTTTGCACAGTGGTCCAAATCTCCCATCATCAATACAAGATCTTTGGGAAAAATTAATGCAACTCTGGACAGAAATAAATGTTGTGACATTGCAGAAGCTTGTGGAAACGATGCCACAGTGAATGCGTGCTGTAATCAAAGCTAAAGGCGGTCCAACCAAATATTAGAGTGTGTGATCTTTTTTTTGGCCAGGCAGTGTATCTTGTAATGTACTTTGACTTTTATTTGATTGCAGACAGTTTGAACCCAAGATATTTCATGTTTTGTCTGCTCAACTTTATTTCATTTTTTAATATACCTCCATTCCCGCATTTCTGAGCAAAGATGATCAGAGGATCTCCACTTTGTCAACAAATGCTTAAGAAAATGATTGAAATGTTTAAAAACAATAAACCTCAAAGAAAGATTGGAAGGGATTTGCATATTTCTCCCTCTACAGTGCATAATATCATTAAACGATTTAAGGCATTGAGAGGAATTTCAGTGCGTAAAGGCCAAGGGCGCAAGCTTAAGCTGAACGCCCGTGATCTTCCATCCCTCAGACGGCACTGCATCAAGAACCGCCACTCAACAATAGCTGATATAACCACATGGGTGAGGGATTACTTTGGCAAACCTTTGTCAAGCACTACAATACAGAGTTACATGCACAAATGCCACTTAAATCTTTACTGTGCAAAAAAGAAGCCTTATGTTAACCATGTCCAGAAGCTGCATCAACTTCTCTGGGCTCGGAGGCATCTAGGATGATGGACCATCACACAGTGGGAATGTGTATTGTGGTCAGATGAATCAGCATTCCAGGTTTTTTTTTTTTTTTTTGGAAAAAATGGACGCCAGCCGTGTGACCAAAGACGAAAAGACCATCCAGACTGTTATCAGCAACAAGTCCAAAAGCCAGAGTCTGTCATGGTATGGGACTGTGTCAGTGCCCTTGGCAAAGGTTATTTACACTTCTGTGATGGCAGCAATAATGCAGAAAAATACATTGAGATCTTAGAGCAACATATGCTGCCTTCAAGACGTCATCTTTTCCAGGGACGTCCATGCATTTTTCAACAAGACAATGCAAAACCACATGCTGCACACATTTCAAAGGCATGGCTGTGGAAGAAGAGGGTACGGGTACTGGACTGGTCTGCCTGCAGTCCTGACCTGTCCCCAATAGAGAATGTGTGGAGAATTTTGAAACAAAAAATGCGACAATGACGACCCCATACTGTTGCACATCTTAAGACGTGTTTGCAGGAAGAATGGAACAAAATAAAAGCTGAAACACTAAATCACTTGGTCTCCTCGGTGCCAAAACGTCTTTTAAGTGTGGTGAAAAGGAATGACAACATTACAGAGTGGTAAATGCCTTACTGTCCCAACTTTTTTTGGAATGTGTTGCAGGCCTGAAATGCAGGAATGGATGTTTATTAATAAATAAAATAAAGTTGAGCAGATAAAACATGAAATACCTCAGGTTCATCCTGTCTGCAAGCAAATAAAAGTCAAAGTAAATGTAAGAAACTCTGTGTTTTTTTTTTATTTATTTGCATTTTCCATGCTGTCCCAACTTTTTCTGATTTGGGGTTGTAATATAGCCAATCCAACTTCAGCATGAAGGTGGAAAGAAACCTGAAAACACACACACAAACACAAAAAGAGCACACAAAAGTCCTCAAGGCAGTCGCTGAAGCCAAGGATCAACCCAGCTTCCCAAGTTCCATGTTGTGACGCGACACCCACTCTACCAGCTGTGCCATGGCTACCCTTGCTCTATATTAATTAGACTATTATATTGAGTGCTACTTCATGTGTACTCAAGTAGCATGCGAGTGTGCATATTTCTGACAGAAGTCTTTGAATGTGTGTGTGTTTGTGTCAGTGTATGTGTGATTTGTCAAAGTCCTCAGGTTTTATTCCTAGGCAAGTAGCAAACCGTGTGTGTGCCGCCTGTTCTCCATTAACGCACAGTGGCCAGAAGGCTGAGCGTAATTGCCGCGAGCCGTGGGGAGTGTGTGTGTGTGATGTGTGTGTGTTGGTGATACTCAGGGGGAGATCAAGAACCATCCACTCACACTAATGTTTTCCATTATCTTTATCCAATGTGGGAGAGAAAAAAACAGCCAGTGGAAGTGTGTGTTGTGTGTAGCCAGTAGAAGTGTGTGTCGAGAGCAGTTTTTGCGTTTGAGTAAATGTGCTTCCAGGTGTGTTAGTGCGTAGAAGTCGATGCAAGTGAGGTAACAGATGAAATGTGGGGGTTGTTTGTCGTCAACTCGTTCGTTTTTTTCGCTGGAAAGTGTGTTTCTTTTTTGAGAGGCTGAGCGGCCGCTGATGCCTCATCTCTTTCCTGTCCTAAAGGTTCTGGTGAGTGTCTTTTGCAGCTTTTCAGGCCAGGCACCTCCGCATGACGCACTTGTTTACTTTCAAGCTTGATGTGAGAGTTGAACAAAACATGCTTGGACACATTTATCACAAAGTATCAAAGGCAAGTAAACATAATAATAGAAATGTTCCACAACTTTTGAAACAACATTTAAAATAAATGAGTTGGAGAAAGAATTGGAATGAGTGTGCATGTGTATGTTTGCCCTGTAATGGACTGGTGACCTGTCCGGGGTGTTTTCTGCCTGTAGCCCTGTGAATTGTACCCACCAACAACCCTGAATAGGATAAAGTGGTGGTAAAACAGACAATAAATGAATTTCTTACCAAGTCACAAATCAGACCCCAAATCAGAAAAAGTTAGGACAGTATGGAAAATGCAAATAATAAAAAAAACACAGAGTTTCTTACATTTACTTTGACTTATTTCTTTGCAGACAGTTTGAACCTGAGATATTTCATGTTTTGTCATCCAGGACAGAGTCTTTGATGAGCAAAGATGATCAGAGGATCTCCAGTTTATCAACAAAAACATGAATAAATTATTGAAAGGTTTAAAAACAATGTACCTCAAAGAAAGATTGGAATGGATTTGCATATTTCTCCCTCTACAGTGCATAATATCATTAAACCATTGAAGGATTTGGGAGGAATTTCAGTGCGTAAAGGCCAAGGGCGCTAGCTTAAGCTGAACGTCCACTCAACAATAGCTGATATAACCACATGGATGAGGGATTACTTTGGCAAACCTTTGTCAAGCTCTACAATACAGAGTTACATGCACAAATGCCACTTAAAACTTTGCTGTGCAAAAAAGAAGCCTTATGTTAACCATAAGTCCATATGTCCAGAAGCGGCGTCGACTTCTCTGGGCTCAGAGGCATCTAGGATGGACCATCACACAGTGGGAATGTGTATTGTGGTCAGATGAATCAGCATTCCAGGTCTTTTTTGGAAAAAATGGACACCATGTGCTCCGGACCAAAGACGAAAAGGACCAAGTCCAAAAGCCAGGGTCTGTCATGGTATGGGGCTGTGTCAGTGCCCTTGGCAAAGGTCATTTACACTTCTGTGATGACAGCATTGATGCAGAAAAGTACATTAAGTTCTTAGAGCAACATATGCTGCCTTCAAGACGTCATCTTTTCCACAAGTCCATGCATTTTTCAACAAGACAATGCAAAACCACATGCTGCACACATTACAAAGGCATGGCTGCGGAAGAAGAGGGTACGGGTACTGGACTGGCCTGCCTGCAGTCCTGACCTGTCCCCAATAGAGAATGTGTGGAGAATTTTGAAACAAAAAATGCAACAAACAACGACCCCGTACTGTTGCACATCTTAAGACGTGTTTGCAGGAAGAATGGGACAAAATAAAAGCTGAAACACTAAATCACTTGGTCTCCTCGGTGGCAAAATGTATTTTAAGTGTGGTGAAAAGGAATGACAACATTACAAAGTGGTAAATGCTTTATGGTCCCAACTTATTTTGGAATGTGTTGCAGGCCTGAAATGCAGGAATGGATGTTTATTAATAAATGAAATGAAGTTGACTTGACCAGACAAAACATGAAATATCTCAGGTTCATCCTGTCTGCAATGAAATAAAAGTCAAAGTAAGTGTAAGAAACTCTGTGTTTTTTTTTTGTTTTTTTTTTGCATTTTCCATGCTGTCCCAACTTTTTCTGATTTGGGGTTGTATTACACAATGTAATAAATTCGCAAAATAATAATTTTGCATTTGTATTAGCAGAAAAGAAGCTTTCATTTTGAATTTACTTCACCGTTAAAGAAACAAAAATTGAAAAAATGAAAAGAACCTACAAAGGTAAATGGGTAGGCTACTCCATAGTAATGATCATGGTTTTAAAATGAGATGCCCAACAAGCTCATGGTCAGATGTCTACATAATTTTGGCCAATCTACTTTTTTCTCAGGGTTTTAATAATGTAACTCAGACATCCCAAGTCTCTCAGAAGTTCCGGGAGTCTCCCGCATATACATAGCGGCTCCATGATGCCCGCAAGTCAGATAAAATCTCCCGGAATCTAGAATGAGCGGCCAAGAGCGCACACACGCACACGCAGGCGACACAGACTTTATTCCCCGATCGCGTATTAAATCCGTTATCTGATATATACAATCTAGCGCACTGTGTAGGGAACATAAATCAATTGTGTAATATACTGTCTAGTGCACTATGTAGGGAACATAAATCCGTTATCTGATATACAATTTAGTGCACTATGTAGGGAACATAATTAATTACGTAAAACACTATCTAGTGCACTATGTAAGGAACATAAATCATCATCTAGTTATACATTCTAGTGCACTATGTAGTAAACATGAATGCGTTATCTAATACACTATCTAGTGCACTATGTAGGGAACATAAATCTGTGATCTGATATACAATCTAGTGCACTGTGTAGGGAACATAAATCCGTGATCTGATATACAATCTAGTGCACTGTGTGGTGAACATAAACCAATTGTCTAATTCACATCTAGTGCACTACGTAGGGAACATAAATTCATATCTAAAATACTATCTAGTGCACTATGTAGGCGTTTAGGTATAGGAATAAATCCATTATAAAGGAATAAATCCGTTATCTGATATACAATTTAGTGCACTATGTAGGGAACCTAAATTCGTTAACTAATACACTACCTAAAGCATTATGTAAGAAACATAAGTCATAGTTTGGTCACTGGGGCTAAGTGGGTAGCACTGTCGCCTCACAGCAAGAAGGTCCTGGGTTCGATCCCCAGGTGGGGCGGTCTGGGTCCTTTCTGTGAGGAGTTTGCATGTTCTCCCCATGTCCGGGTGCTCTGGTTTCCTCCCACAGTCCAAAGACATGCAAATGAGGTGAATTGGAGACACTAAATTGTCCACGACTGTGTTCGATATAACCTTGTGAACTGATGAACCTTGTGTAATTAGTAACTACCGTTCCTGTCATGAATGTAACCAAAAAGTAAACCATGACGTTAAAACCCTAATAAACGCAAAAAGGGAAATACAAAATGAATTAAATAAGTAAAAGCAATGAAAAACTTTTGGCCACGTGCTATCACAATTAGCATTATAGCTGACATGTCTGACACTTGTGCAGATTTGGAGCCATAGGTTAGTTCATAAGGTAAACACTGGGGTGGTACTGCCATCTGCTGGACATTATGATGGCTTACAGTTTTATTTCTTCGAAGCAGATAAAGCCATTTATAAATACAATTACACGTAAATGATACAGTGGTTTATATAAGTACTTGCAATACAGGGGTGGGAATCAGGTTGGCTCAGGGGTGAGAATTAAGGTCAAAGCTTTGCAGGCCACCCCACACCATCAGCCCCAAAAAATCTTAATAGACCTTGTTTTGTGCATAGAGGCACAGTCAAGCTGGAATAGAGAGGAGCCTTTACCAAACTTTGAAAGGAAACATGAACTTTTTTTTTCACCAGCACCAGGTGTGGCTGAATTTCAATAAGTGATTAACACAATTTGCATATGTACGATGGCGTATTAGGGCCACTGTAAAAAATATTTTTAAGTTTTGATTTCGAGAATAAAGTCGTGTAAGTTTCAATTTCGAGAATAAAGTCGTATAAGTTTCAATTTCGAGAATAAAGTCGTATAAGTTTCAATTTCGAGAATAAAGTCATATAAGTTTCAATTTCGAGAATAAAGTCATATAAGTTTCAATTTCGAGAATAAAGTCATATAAGTTTCAATTTCGAGAATAAAGTCGAAGTGATTATGAGAATAAAATCGAAATTATTTTGAGATTAAAGTTGAAATGATTGTGAGAATTAAGTTGAAATATTATGGCCAAAAAGTGTGCAGCCGTTGTAGGTTTGTCAGTTCAGAGAAGCACCGGTCTCAGTACCTGGATAGGCCGCAAGCCACAAGGGGACAGGGGGGGCAGGTGCACTGGGGCCCATGGTGGGGTGGGGGCTCCACTAAATGCATGACATGAACACACAAGAAGTTATTTGAATTATTATAAAAGCTGGAGTGAACAATTCCTGCCACTTCTGTCGATTTCACTGTATGCTCGGGTCTTCTGTCCTTTTCAAATATGCGCACAAATAAAAACGCAGCAGATAAAGGCTATTCACAGAGGCATTTGTTCTCTGAAAGTGTGCGGTAGGACAGATAATGTCCTTTTGTTCAGTTTGCAGTGCCTCTCTCTCTCTATCTCTCTCTCTCTCTCTCTCTCTCTCTCTCTCTCTCTCTCTCTCTCTCTCTCTCTCTCACACACACACACACACACACACACACACACAATGACTGATGAATGCCGATTCTAGCCTACACCAAATATGACAAACAGCTTAGACTGAAACATGGCTGAGCCTCATAATGTCAGTCAATATTGCATCCTAATTCATTTGTATGTGGAGCATCTTAAACCAGTGCTTCTCAAACTGGGGTCAATAAAGCATGCTGCATTAAGGGGTTTACAATTTTTTCCTATATTCAGATTGAATGTTTTTGATTGAGTGCGTAGCCACTGATGCACTGCTGCTTACACATCATCATCACATAAACATTTTCTTCCTCTAAAAGCTTCTTTGAGCATTCAAAAAGGTGGCAATCAGATGGCGCTAAATCTGAACTGTAAGCTCGCTCTCAGTCTCTCAGACACAATGTTTTGGCACAGAGGATACCAAGCAATTTAGTGTTTCAGGTTATGTTTTGTCTCATTCTTCCTACAAACACGTCTTAAGATGTGCAACAGTACAGGGGGTCATCGTTGTCGCATTTTTCGTTTCAAAATTCTCCACACATTCTCTATTGGGGACAGGTCAGGACATTTAGCATTAAAACCACCACCTTGTTATACACTCACTGTCCATTTTATCAGCTCCACTTACCATATAGAAGCACTTTGTAGTTCTACAATTACTGACTGTAGTCCATCTGTTTCTCTGCATGCTTTGTTAGCCCCCTTTCATGCTGTTCTTCAATGGTCAGGACTCTCCCAGGACCACTACAGAGTAGGTATTATTTGGGTGGTGGATCATTCTCAGCACTGCAGTGACAATAGGAGGTGTTGTGTTAGTGTGTGTTGTGCTGGTATGAGTGGATAAGACACAGCAGCGCTGCTGGAGTTTTTAAACAACATCACTGTCACTGCTGGACTGAGAATAGTCCACCAACCAAAAATATCCAGCTAACAGCGCCCCCATGGGCAGCGTCCTGTGACCACTGATGAAGGTCTAGAAGATGACCAACTCAAAAAGCAGCAATAGATGAGCGATCGTCTCTGACTTTACATCTACAAGGTGGACCAACTAGGTAGGAGTGTCTAATAGAGTGGACAGTGAGTGGACACAGTATTTAAAAATTCCAGCAGCGTTGCTGTGTCTGATCCACTCATACCAGCACAACACACACTAACACACCACCACCATGTCATTGTCACTGCAGTGCTGAGAATGATCCACCACTCCTACATTATACCTGCTCTGTGGTGTTCCTGGGGGGGTCCTGACCATTGAAGAACAGGGTGAAAGCAGGCTAAAAAAGTATGTAGAGTAATTGTAGAACTTTAAAGTGCTTCTATATGGTACAATAAGCCACAGACATGTAAGTCCCAGTCATACAAACACCGTGAAACCGTCAGAGTAGTGCACTATATTTGAAGGAAGGGGACATTCTGGGATTTAATCACAGCCCTGCCTGCACTCTGAGTGGGTCTGATTTCTCGGTGACGCTGCGGCGCGCGTCCGTCAAAAAGCTGCGCGTTCCCGCTGATTTAACGTGAACTCCCGCCGACACTCATGCGCATTCACAAGCCGAGAGTAGTGGCGAAACAGACCGAGAGCGCGCACATGTGAGTAATGCAGTTATTTCTGCTTGAACTTCTGCCAAATAAGACTGTTTTACTTTTGTGGATGTACATTTTATTGACTTATTTATATTTTAATGCTTTAAATCCTGAGCAGCAGAAGTTAACCTGAACCTATTGATCATAAATAAATAATAATACATTTTATTTATATAGCGCTTTTCAAGATACTCAAAGACGCTTTACATAAGACAAATAATCAAAACAAATACGTACATACACCATACAAATCATAGTACAAAATCAAAATAGTACATCAACATCAAGAATAATTAAGATAAAAACAAAGAGAGCAGCATAAGACAGTTCATTAAAAATTAGCTAAATTATGAGAGAGAACAACAAATATAGAACAATTTCTTAAAATTAGACAGAAACAGGACAGATTCACATGCAATCAGGAAACTGAAAACTTTACAAGTTTTAGGATCTAGGACTTCACATTTCTGTCGTGATCATGGTTATTAATACTGTTATAAAGTTGTTGTTCTTTAAAAAGTTATAAATCTTGAATAACTGTTACATATGTTTAGTTGTGTTTTGAGTGGTGTAGACATTTACTACAAATGACAGATTACCTAGAGCTTGGTAAATTATATACTTTTGAATAATTGGGACCTGAGGATAACAATCTGAGCCCACCAGTAAAAATGATTGTATTCTGCATTTTTCTTGAATTTATTATACTGTTTATATAATCAGTATAACATCCCTAGACAAATTTGTGCAAATCGTAAAATCCATGGTATCCCCAGTGTGACTTTACAATATTCCAAAGAGTATTCTGAGATTTCACTGTATGCTTTTTCTGTCTTCTATGTCTTCTGTCTTCCCAATTAATGCTTGATGGGGTTTGAGTCAAGTGACTGGGGTGAAATTCATGACAGTAAAGTCATCCTCAGTCTTTTTTTTTTAGTCTTCAAGTATTTGAGATTCAAAATGACATAAATGCATGCAAAATAGAAGCATTTTTACAAGTGGTCAAGGGGCGTAACTACTGTGGGGGTGGGGGGCAGGGGTGCAGGGGCGGCAGGTGCACTGGGGCCCATGGTGGAGGGGGGCCCTCCACGACATGAACTCAACCCCTGGTCGTTGAGTGGCACTCGCCAGGTCGTTATTATTATACTACAATATTTTCGTTAAGTAAAATATTATAATAACAAATATATTATATATATAATAAAGAAATTTGTTGAGGGGGCCTAAAATTGTTTGTTGCACTGGGGCCCATGAGCTCCTAGTTATGCCACTGCTAGTGGTCACAGACTAGTGCTCCCAGTGTATTCATGTATTTATTTTCACCGGGTTGGACGCCACCCAGAAACTCATCGCTCTATATACTGTATTATGTAAGAAATTGTATAGTAGTGGCTGTATACATTATGATACATTATGTCAATGCTTTTGTATTGTAACTAAATTGTTCTGTACTATAACAAGTAATGTTTTTGGACTAGTCTTGCATTTTTTTTATTTTTTTTATTCTGTGAATAGTAAATCTCTGAATCCTTTACTTAGACACTGAGTTTCTTAAGACCAAAAAGCCACAGTAAACCGAAATTCCAAGTTCTCATCACAGATGTTTAAAGGCGTAAAGCTCTGGACTGTAATTTGACCCCTCAAGTGTATTTATTTTTTGTCTTGAGTCAGAAGGTAGCATTTGTCATCTTTCTGTACTGTGAACCATTCATTCTTCTTAACACAATACTACCACCACCATTGTATAAACCACAGTATAGACTGGTGTTACCTGAATGATGTGCCTTGTTAGATATGTTAGATATGTATGTATACACTGATCAGCCGTAACACTAAAACCACCTCCTTGTTTCTACACTCACTGTCCATTTTATCAGCTCCACTTACCATATAGGAGCGCTCTGTAGTTCTACAATTACTGACTGTAGTCCATCTATTTCTCTTCATGCTTTTTTAGCCTGCTTTCACCCTGTTCTTCAGTGGTCAGGACCCCCACAGGACCACCACAGAGCAGGTATTATTTAGGTGGTGGATCATTCTCAGCACTGCAGTGATGGTGGTGTGTCAGTGTGTGTTGTGCTGGTATGAGTGAATCAGACACAGCAGCGCTTCTGGAGTTTTTAAATACCGTGTCCACTCACTGTCCACTCTATTAGACACTCCTACCTAGTTGGTCCACCTTGTAGATGTAAAGTCAGAGCCGATCACTAATCTACTGCCGCTGTTTGAGTTGGTCATCTTCTAGACCTTCATCAGTGGTCACAGGATGAACAGAACAGAAGGGCGCTGTTGGCTGGATATTGTTGCTTGGTGGACTATTCTCAGTCCAGTAGTGACAGTGAGATGTTTAAAAACTCCATTAGTGCTGCTGTGTCTAATCCACTCATACCAGCACAACACACACTAACACACCACTACCATGTCAGTGTCACTGCGGTGCTGAGAATGATCCACCACCCAAATAATACCTACTCTGTGGTGGTCCTGGGAGAGTCCTGACCATTGAAGAACAGCAAGAAAGCAGGTTAAAAAGATATGTAGAGAAACAGATGGACTACAGTCAGTAATTGTAGAACTACAAAGTGCTTCTATATGGTAAGTGGAGCTGAGTGTAGAAACAAGGAGGTGGTTTTAATGTTATTGCTAATCAGTGTATTTAAACATATATTTGACTGAATGGGCCCAAATTCCCACAGATATCCTTCTTAAAAGAGTTCCTGTTGTTATAGCTAAAACGATCACATAAAGGTCACTCTATTTTAATACCATTTGTTTTTTAAATGGAACAAGCTCATGGTCAAGTGTTCGAATACTTTTGGCTACATAGCGTAAGCAAAAAAGTAAACAAGGCATAAAAAAAATATTATAAATGGTTTACTCCATGGTGTGCGTGAGGGTTTGCATGCGTAGGTCGGGCATCCCAGATCTAGCAGATGTTTTGTAAGAACTGATCCTGGATCAGTGGGTTTGAAGACGAGTAGGTCATGACGGATCAAGTTACCATGCACTGAAGTAATACTAGTTATTTAAATATATGATGAGTGCACTGTGTGGGTGCCAGGGAATTCAGACACAGACCAAGCTACACTGGCATTCCCTGCCAAAAGTTTCTATTGCATAAACAAATTACTCTGTGTTGGTTTTCAAAAGCAGAAGTTCCCAACATTTTTTGGCTAGTGACCCAAACATAGAATTCCTTTATTTGTCATATATACATATACACATGTACAGTACAACTAAATTCTTTCTTCATAAATCCCAGCTTGTTTGGAGGCTGGGGTCAGAGCGCAGGGTCAGCCATTGTACGGCGCCTCTGCAGCCAAGAGGGTTAAAGGCCTTGCTCAAAGGCCCAACAGCGACTGGATGGCAGAGCTGGGATTTTAACGGTCAAGCTTTCAATTGATAGCCCAAAGCTCTACCCACTAGGCTGCCACTACACCTTTGTACAAAATGATCCACAACTAAGATACAAGGATACTGATGGTCAAGGGCCTTGCTGTGCTGTACTAAACAGGGCTAAACAGAGCCAAACAGGACTCAACAGGACTAAACAAAGCGAACAGATCTAAACAGGACTAAAAGCGAACAGAGCTAAACAGGACTAAAAGCGAACAGAGCTAAACAGGACTAAAAGCGAACAGAGCTAAACAGGACTAAACAGAGCTAAAAAGGTCTAAACAGGACTAAACAAAGCGAACAGAGCTAAACGGGTCTAAACAGGACTAAACGAAGCTAACAGAGCTAAATAGGTCTAAACAGGACTAAACAAAGCTAACAGAGCTAAACAGGTCTTACAAACAAAGGTTACGACAAAGGTGGGCAGGCAGAATCCATAGCATAGCATAGCATAGCATAGCATAGCATAGCATAGCATAGCATAGCATAGCATAGCATAGCAAAGCACCAAAGTTAAATCAAACAAATCCAAAATAGCATCCAAAGACTGTTTCCCAGCTGCCTTCTTAAATCCCTTTTGCTCAGACGAGCTTCACCTGTGGCTAACTAACAGGAGACCAATCACAACGAGGGGGCATTGGCTTGTCAATGGAAACACAAACATTCCTCTAATATGTGCTCCTGGAGAGGTGGGCGTGGCAGGTGCACCTGAGTTCCAGGGTCCAGGAGCACACAGAGGTTGGACTTGTAATTTACAGTACAATGTATGTAAAACATACACTATATGGCCAAAAGTAAAAGACACCCCTTGTAATATTTGAATTCATGTGTACTGTAACAGATGTACTTAATCACTTCATATAAAAAAATGATATGTTTTCAACTTTGCAGCAACAGTTTAGGGAAAGCCCTTTCCGGTTCCATCATGTCTGTGCCCCTGTGCACAAAGTAAGCTCTATAAAGACATGAATTAAAGCTTGGTTTTAAGAAACTCCAGTGGCCTGCACAGAGCCCTGATCTCACCCCACTGAACAGCTCTGGAATGAACTGGAACCTCTGTTGCGGGTTTTTTGACCAACATTAGTGTGCAGCCAAATTCAGCCAAAATTCCCAAAGACATACTTTACATTCTTGTGAGACAGATCATAGAGAGGTCAGTCTATTTTAATACCATGTGTATTTGATATGGGATGTCTAACAAGTTCATGGTCAGGTGTCCAACTACATTTGGCCATACAGTGTGTTTTTTTCATTAACGGCTTTATACTGGTTATGGTTATGGTCATGGTCGATCTGGTTCCTTATGGAATCTTTGTGCACAAGGCATGAACATTGAACAAGATGGGGGGCAATCTAATAGAGGTGGGAGGTCATTGTAAAACATTCCTGGCAGGGGGGGGGGGGGCTTTGGGTTGATTACGGCGTTGACTTTGTGGTTCGGTTATTAACTCATTCCTTTTGGAAATATTTTATATTTTATATAATCCTCCATGGTTTCACCTTATCATTTTTTAAATACTAATTTTTTTAAATAACATGAGTTTCATGGCCAATTAAATTAAAATGTTCTCTTTTTTCCCTTGCTGGGGACTGTGATCACATCCGAGGAGGGTATATGTTATGGTGATGGTGGACGCTGGCGCATTTGGCTGCCGCTGCCGTATTTTGTCATGTTTTGCTGTATTTTTGTCATGTTTTTCTTTCACTTTCGTCTTTTTGTGGTTGCTGCCGCTCCTGTTGCTCTGTTTCTTTTTCGTCGGATGGTCTCGGCGTCTGTTGGGTACTGGATGGCTGGCGTGTGTTGGATAATTTTGAAAGAACGCTGATTGCAGTGTGCAGCTATGGAATTGCTTGGACTCTGATTCCGGCTTCCCTCCCCCTTCGGCTTTGTGCTTGCATCGGGATGTCGCGCTCCTCCCTCGCCGAGGGTGCATCCATCGGGGATCTCGTGGGAGTTTCGGTTTGGATGGCACTGGTGGTGTGCTGGCTGGCCTGGCTGGGTTGGCTAGCATGGATCTTGACCTGAACTCTCTCTGCTTTGGATTACTTAACATCCGTTTGCTATCCGGCAAGGGTCCTCTGGTCTATGATCTCCTGTAAGATCATGGATATGACTTCCTTTGCTTGATGGCAACAACCTGGTGACTTCTCCCAGCTGAATCAGTGCACTCCACTTGGGTTTGTTTCCCTTTTTAGCGCATCCAATTGCCCGATTGCATCATGCTTCCTCTCCACCAATGCCGATCCCTGCTCTGATTGAGGAGAACGAAGCTAACCCACGCCCCCTCCGACACGTGGGCAGCATGCCGTATGCATTTTATTACCTGCACTTTGACGAGTGCAGTGCAGCTCAGCGTTGTGTATGGAGAGACACACCATGACAGCACTCTTTTCTCATCTCTGTGCAGGCGCCATCAATCAGCCAGCAGAGGTCGTAATTGCACCAGTTATGGGAGAGAGACCCCATCCTGCTTAGTCCCGCCCATATCTGAACAACAGACCAATAGTTGTTCATGTGGCTGCTCAGCCTTAGCCGGTAGTATGAGATTCAGCCTTAGCCGGTAGTATGAGATTCGATACAATGTATTCGAGATCCCAGCTCTGGTTCCAGCGTGTGTTTTTACTGCTGCGCCACCTGAGCGGCTTTCACCATTATACTTTATATTATGGGTATGTGTCGGTGGATTAATGTGGTATGTGTAGTATGTAGACTAGTGCCCCTGGGGATAAGTCCTAATGGATAAGGCACTGGCATACTGGACTAGTAATCAGAAGGTTACTGGTTCAAGCCACACCACTGGCAGGTTGCCGCTGCTGGGCCCTTGAGCGAGGCCCTTAACCCTCAGTTGCCTAGACTTTAAATGTAAAATGTAAATGTAGACAACTGACCATGAACTTGTTGGATAAAAACCATAGGCGTTAATATGAAGTCACCCCTATTTGTAGTTATAATAGCCTCCACTCTTCTGGAAAGCCTTCTGATTTCTGTGTGACTTTTTGCACAGTAATGAAATCAAACATCTGTGAGGTCATGTACCAATGTTAAACCAGAATGACAGGCTCACAGTTAGCATTCCAGTTCATCCCAAGGGTGTTTATTAGGACACTTAAGTTATTTTACAGCAAACGTGCCAGACCATGATCCTTGAAATAGATGGCATAGGCAGCTGCACTGTGTAAAGGCACCGTCTGCATATGTGTATATATGTTACACATAAATTATAAATTGTTACTACGTGGTATGGCAAACCATACTCCTAACTGTAGCAGTTTGCATACTGCAAATACACCGATCAGCCATAACATTAAAACCACCTCCTTGTTTCTACACTCACTGTCCATTTTATCAGCTCCACTTACCATATAGAAGCACTTTGTAGTTCTACAATTACTGACTGTAGTCCATCTGTTACTCTATGTAATTTTTTTAGCCTGCTTTCACCCTGTTCTTAAATGGTCAGGACCCCCACAGGACCACCACAGAGCAGGTATTATTAAGGTGGTGGATGATTCTCAGCATTGCAGTGGCACTGACATGGTGGTGGTGTGTTAGTGTGTGTTGTGCTGGTATGAGTGGATCAGACACAGCAGGGCTGCTGGAGTTTTTAAATATCGTGTCCTATCACTGTCCACTCTATTAGACACTCCTACCTAGTTGGTCCACCTTGTAGATGTAAAGTCAGAGACGATCGCTCATCTATTGCTGCTGTTTGAGTTGGTCATCTTCTAGACTTTCATCAGTGGTCACAGGACGCTGCCCACAGGGCGCTGTTGGATGGATATTTTTGGTTGGTGGACTATTCTCAGTCCAGGTTTTCTCAGGTAATTAAAAACCAGCAGCGCTGAGAATGATCCACCACCTAAATAATACCTGCTCTGTGGTGGTCCTAGGAGAGTCCTGACCATTGAAGAACAGCATGAAAGGGGGCTAACAAAGCATGCAGAGAAACAGATGGACTACAGTCAGTAATTGTAGAACTACAAAGTGCTCCTATATGGGAAGTGGAACTGATAAAATGGACAGTGAGTGTAGAAACAAGGAGGTGGTTTTAATGTTACTTAAGCCTGCTAGGGGCGCCCAGCTGACCGGTTGCCGAACTGAGATTCAAACTTGGAGTGTTTAGAATCCCAGTGCTTGTGTGCTTGTGGATTATCCCGCTGCACCACATTTATGGCAGCAGTTTGGAAAGAACTGTTGCTGTGGTCAGCTGGTAGCTTGTTGTGCATACAGCAAGGTCCATTAAGAAAATTAAGTGGCCTTAACTTCAAGATCCAGGTCTTAACTCTTTTTAATGCTTTTGGAAGAAAATAAATGCTTAGTGCAAATTCTTGTCTGATCTCACTTTTACTCTTGTGACAGAGTGAATCTATGTATCCATGTTTCCACAAAAAGAGGCTGTTATATTAGGAACAATGGGGACTAAGTTATTTTTTTTTTTGGGATGTAATACATAAATACATAAGTCTTGTCTGGACCTTGGGGTCAGGGGGTTTTAGAACATAGATTCTCACACGGACATGTGCACAAAACCCTAGCTGGGCCATTCAATAAATGTACCAGACACTGCCCTGCTCTACCGGATACACTGTACATTGTACACTCACATACGCACAATGTGCTGGACTTCTTCCCACAGAGGTGTCCACAGTGTGTCCATTGATGTGAGATAGATTAGCAGAGACAATGCCACTTTGATACTGTGAACATTACTGAATGTGTAGTGCTTTACACTGTGTGTGTGTGTGTGTGTGTGTGTGTGTGTGTGTGTGTGTGTGTGTGTGTGTGTGTGTGTGTGTGTGTGTGTGTGTTTATGTGTGTGAGCTCAGTGATTTTCTAAAAAAGCGTTTTTGTTCCCTGTGGCCTGATTCACCTTTGAGAGGGCTGTGTGTGCAAGCATGTGTGTGTGTGTGTGTGTGTGTGTGCCAGATACAGTTTTGTGAAGGACTTTTCCTGTTCAAATATGATCGTCCCCCTGTGTACAAAACTAGGTCCATAAAGACATGGCTTGACATGGTTGGTGTGGTGGAACTCCCTGACCTCAAGCCTCAAATGCCAGGAACATCAAATGCCCTCTGAATGAACCCAAAGCCACATCAAATGCCAGCTAGTCTTGCAAGGCAAAATTAGTGACTGACCTTAAATATGCTCTTTTTACTAAATGGGCAAAACCTGCTGGGGTATGGTGGGGTCCATAAGAACAAGGTGTTCACAAATACATTATACACTGATCAGCCATAACATTAAAACCACCTCCTTGTTTCTACACTCACTGTCTATTTTATCAGCTCCACTTACCATACAGAAGCACTTTGTAGTTCCACAATTACTGACTGTAGTTCATCTGTTTCTCTGCATGCTTTGTTAGCCCCATTTCATGCTGTTCTTCAATGGTCAGGACTGTTCCAGGACCACTACAGAGTAGGTATCATTTGGGTGGTGGATCATTCTCAGCACTGCAGTGACACTGACATGGTGGTGGTGTGTTAGTGTGTGTTGTGCTGGTATGAGTGGATAAGACACAGAAATGCTGATGGAGTTTTGAAAACCTCACTGTCACTGCTGGACTGAGAATAGTCCACCAACCAAAAATGTATCCAGCCAACAGCGCCCCGTGAGCAGCGTCCTGTGACCACTGATGAAGGTCTAGAAGATGACCAACTCAAACATCAGCAATAGATGAGCGATCGCCTCTGACTTTACATCTACAAGGTGGACCAACTAGGTAGGAGTGTCTAATAGAGTGGACAGTGAGTGGACATAGTATTTAAAAACTCCAGCAGCGCTGCTGTGTCTGATCCACTCATACCAGCACAACACACACTAACACACCACCACCATGTCATTGTCACTGCAGTGCTGAGAATGATCCCCCACCTAAATAATACTTGCTCTGTGGTGGTCCCGTGGGGGTCCTGACCTTTGAAGAACAGCTTAAAAGGGGGCTAACAAAGCATGCAGAGAAACAGATGGACTACAGTCAGTAATTGTGGAACTACAAAGTGCTTCTATATAGTAGGTGGAGCTGATCAAATGGACAGTGAGTGTGCTTGACGAAGATGTTGACTTTCAAAGATTTCGAGTTTAGGGGATGTTGAGTTACAAGGTACCACTGTATTGACAACCAGTAATGCCACAGAAATTTGAGAATAGATAAGAGTTTACTCATATAGTAAGATACACTATATAGTATACTATTTAAGTGTTTGGACACTTGACCATGAGCTTGTTGGACATCCTGTTTCAAACACACATGGTATTTAAAAAGATTGACCTCTATTCCAGTTCCAGTTTATTCCAAATCTGTTTAGTGGGGCTGAGGTCAAGGCTCTGTACAGGACACTGGAGTTTTATTGTCATGTCTTAGTAGAGCTAAGTGCACATGGGCACAGATAGCGTAAGATAAGGCTGAGATTTAACCTCTGGTCTTTAGAGGGCACTAAAAATGCTTTGGAGAGAAATCATGTTCTGTTTTGTTTGAGGCTGATGACATCACATACCACTGTAACATCACATTCATGAGAGCAAACCACTAGGTCCACAACCCACTGCTGACAATATTGGACAGAAATGGGGATAGTGCAGAGAACTGGATGTCACGATATTACAGGCCACATATGATGGCTGTCTGTGACAAACCAAGTACTTGAAAAGAGGACAGTAACCTGTGGTGGACACCACAGAAAACCAGAGCGGATTGAGCAATCCGGCATCACAGCTTCAAGAGAAGTGCTATTAGCACTAACGAGGTACAGGTGACTATCAGTGAGAGAATGACAAATCTAAAAGGACTGTGACTGTTCCCACCTCTACTGGTCAAATTAGGCTGCACGACCGGGCACGACTCAACATGGGTGGACTGCCAAATCTCCATTTAGAATCCACCTTGTTATAGTATTAATACTGCTTTATAGCTCTTCAAATGTAATTCAACCTCAGCATGGTGGCCAAAAATCTGCCACCATAAGTGTGACCAAAGTAAGATAAGATTTCATCCCCTGCAGGGCCACAATGATTTTATTTACTGCTGTTACACCCTGTAATTTTCAGAAAGACACTTAATTTCATTGTCAAGACAGTTTAAAAAAACAAAAAAAACAAAAAAAAAAACAAAAAAAGCTAAAAACAGTAAAAATTTACAAATTCCATTTTGACCTGTTTTAACGAATGGGCTAACGTGACAAGAGGGGGTGGACACGCAGAGATGTTTAACAAAATGTTTAATAATAACAAATGACAGGTTTGTACAAGACAAGACACAAACACATGACCTATGCTAAATGCTAAGCTAACTGCTAATGCTAAACTAAACACACACGAAACCTGACAAACTTATACTAGACCCTACACTAAGTTAACATATGCTTACATCAAACAAACAAGACAAACACTAAACAATACTTTAAACATGAGTGGGAACAAGAACAAGAGCATAATCCGAAACCATGACCTGACAACAACCAAAGCTCTATCCAAAAGCATGATAGTCAAAACCGTGACAATCCTAGGAAGCCAAAACAATGCGTGAGCATGAAAACCAAAACGTCTCCACTGAATGATCCACAGCTGCTCCCTTAAATGCCTTGAGCATTACACCTGAAACAAGGAGCAGCTGTGGATCATTAGCTTCATTGACCAATCAAAATGAGGAGGCATAGACATACACAAAAGCCCCCTCAACCATGTGCTCCCAGAGACCGGGGCGTGGCACATACGCTGAGAATTTTTTAAAGGGCTCATTCTAAATTTCATGACTGCAACATCATGCACATTATTAAACAGTCTATATTATGCGTTCCAAATCTTTTAAACAAGACTTATTAATTAATTTATTTATTTTTCATTTTTTGTACTCTTTATCATTGACAGGTATTTCTATTATGTACTGATTAAAAAATTGCTAAGGAAGCATATTATTTAAACAGTAGATTGGCCAATCAAGGGCATTTGTGCTTACAATAACCACGAAAATGACAGATTTCTGACTGTATGTTCCATCCACAATCCAAACTTTGCTGCACTGTTCAAAGTGTCTATGACTGAAAAGCAAGGTTGTAATCACAATTTACACTGCCTGGCCAAAAAAAAGGTCACCACCTGGATTTAACTAAGCAAATAGGTAAGAGCCTCCCATTGTATAATTACTGCATGGGTGATTATGTTTCAGCTGGCAACAAGTTATTTAACCCTAACTGATGCAGTGAGTAGCTTCTCATTTGTTAAACAACCATGTCGAAAGACACATCCTGTGGTCGTTGAAAAGATGTTAATCTGTTTCAGAAGGGTCAAATTATTGGCATGCATCAAGCAGAGAAAACATCTAAGGAGATTGCTGAAACTACTAAAATCGGGTTAAGTGGGGAAACATCATCTTCGAGGAAGGAATGTGGTCGGAAAAACATCTTGAATGATCGTGATCGGCGATCACTTAAACGTTTGGTGAAATCAAATGGTAGAAAAACTACAGTAGTAGAACTCAGGGATATGTTTAATAGTGAAAGTAAGAGCATTTCCACACGCACAATGCAAAGGGAACTCAAGGGCTTGGGACTAAACAGCTGTGTAGCCTTAAGAAAACCACTTGTCAGTGAGGCTAACCGGCAAAAATTTGCTAGGGAGCATAAAGATTGGACTCTGGAGCAATGGAGGAAGGTCATGTGGTCTGATGAGTCCAGATTTACCCTGTTCCAGAGTGATGGGCGCATCAGGGTAAGAAGAGAGGCGGCTGAAGTGATGCACCCATCATGCCCACAAGCCTGTGGGTGGCAGTGCTATGATCTGGGGTTGCTGCAGTCGGTCAGGTCTAGGTTCAGCAACGTTATGTGCCCAAAGAATGAGGTCAGCTGACTACCTGAATATACTGAACGACCAGCTTATTCCATCAATGGATTTTTTCTTCCCTGATGGCACGAGCATATTCCAAGATGACAATGCCAGGATTCATCAGGCTCAAATAGTGAAAGAGTGGTTCAGGGAGCATGAGACATCATTTTCACACATGGATTGGCCACCACAGAATCCAGACCTGAACCCCATTGAGAATCTTTGGGATGTGCTGGAGAAGACTTTGCACAGTGGTCCAAATCTCCCATCATCAATACAAGATTATCAATACAAATTTATGCAACTCTGGACAGAAATAAATGTTGTGACATTGCAGAAGCTTGTGGAAACGATGCCACAGTGAATGCATGCCGTAATCAAAGCTAAAGGCGGTCCAACCAAATATTAGAGTGTGTGACCTTTTTTTTGACCAGGCAGTGTATATTCAGGGGATCATGTACCTTTCCAAATATTCTGATATGCTCCAAATGCCTCCCCAACATACTGATGTAAAAATGATAAATAAACATATTCCACTCACTAGCTTTGCATAATATTAGGATTCGTCACAGTACCCGTTAGCTGTTTATAAGGTAGTAATGTTTTGGAGTTTGGGACCCCCCCCCAGTGTTTAGTTCATGGCTACGGCTAATGCTGAAAAGCAATAGGATCCAAGTGGTCACACCTCATTGTAATGCAAGTGTACCATGAACAATCTGCACAAACTGGATAAACCATCCAGGTTTTTAAAACATAATCACAGAAGAACTTTAACATTTGATACTTGATAACTGCTGACTTTTAGTGATGGTTCGATTATTCAGCACCTGTTATAGTAGCTAGAATAAAGTTTATAGTTTTGTTGGTACAGGTGGTGCCAAGCAGGTATTGCTTATTTGGACTGTGTATGTGTGTGCGCGTTAATTCGAATTGGCATCCCCCTACATAAATCATCTTCATGCACACCTGCTTCTAGAGAAGAATTTTATACGCAGAGGCATTCAATCCCAACAACACTGTAGCTACCATTAGGGCTGGGTATCGTCTGTATTCTAGTGATTCAGATTCTGCTTACTGATTCTGGTTCTTTTCGATTCCTCATTTCAAAATGGTAAAAAGGTGAAATGTTTAGTTACCAAAAATGTCTGTGTTCTTTTAAGTGTAAACTAAACAATCACAAAGTTATGAGAATAAATTGCTGTTTAGACCATAAAACAAATAAAGAACTTTAATAAATAAATGAATATAATAAAAAAAACTGTGATACATACATACAAGTTAGGGAAGTTGTAGCCTAGTGGTTAAGGTACTGGACTAGTAATTGAAGGTCGCTGGTTCAAGCCCCACCATTGCCAGGTTGCTGCTGTTGGGCCCCTGAGCAAGGCCCTTAACCCTCAATTGCATACTGTAACTATATTGTAAGTCGCTTTGGATAAAGGCGTCTGCCAAATACTGAAAATGTAAATCAAAGTCCAAGCATCATCAGAGACGAATGGTGGCTCGATGGGTAGCACTGGCACCTCACAGCAAGAAGGTCCTAGGTTCACATTGCGTTCATAGAGAGCTGGGATAGGCTCCAGTCCCCTATTGCATAATGCCAAGTTCACACTACATGACTTTTGCTGGGTCGCTGTATAGTTCACACTACACAACTGGATCTCTTGTAATCGGGAGTCTTTTAAGTCATCGTGTATTTCACACTACATGACTGATTGGTGATAGGGGGTCACACACTACAACATCCATCACCAGGATGAGTCGGTCTGGTCTCCCAAACTACGTTTTGTCACAAAAACAAACCTGAGAAGTGACGAGGGGTTTAATGAAACCGTGTCCAAAATGCACAGCTACGCGACCAGCAGGGATCTGTAGTGAGTTGGAGGTAAATAAATAATCTTTTGCAATGCAGCGTTGGTATTATGGTTTGCCGTGGACTATAAGGTTACTAATACTGTAAAACTTGTGTGTGTGCCGATGTATTCTGATAGAAACTATATTATGCCCGTGTCCCACGTTTTACACTCTTCCCCCCGGGTTTCCAAACCCCATATCTCGTGTTCTCATTGGCTGTAGTTGTACACCGCACTCGGTGCCAGTTGGCCGACTGATCCAGATATCTGATCCAGATATCAAGCTAGATATTTTACTTCAGTCTGCGAGTGCTCTGCAAGCCGCTCAAATCGAGTTGTTGAACAGTTCACACGTAGTTATCGAGATCCGAGTTTTGAGAGCCAAGTTTCGATCGCTGAGCAAACGCAGAGTTGCTCCCGAGCTGCCACATCTAGTCGGCGAGTGAAAATCAGGGCAAAAATCGTGTAGTGTGAACTAGGTATAAGCGGTTTAGAAAGTGATTGAGGGAGTGTCTTAAGGTTAGTCATGTACACTAGCTTGAGCATGCTGTTGTGTAGGTGTGTGGCATAATAACTTAGACAGGTCCTGCCATATATGTGCACATCCTTGCAGATAGGAATTCTTTGTTTACAATAATAAATTATTATTATTATTAAAGCATTATTGCTTTTAGAAGCAGTTAAGCAGGACTAAAATTTTGTTTGTACCTGGTACTTGCTGTTTTGTCTTTGGTGCTAAATTGGAACTTGTAGAGTATGTTGTTGGTAGTGTTATGTTCAGGGGCTGTTTCGCTGCCAGTGGACCTGCCAGTGGCTTTGCAGAAAGCTGATGGAATAATTAAAAATAACTTTACCTGTACATTTACCACAATTAGCAGACACTTTTATCCATGGCGACTTACAGTTGTGAACAAATACAATGCAAGCAAATAAGGATTAGGAACCCGGCTCTGACATGTAGTCACTGTTGGACCCTTGAGGAAGGCCCTTAAACCTGTCTGCTTCCAAACAAGCTTGGATATGTGACAAAAATAATTTCATCCTACTGTACACATGTACACGTATATATGACATTCTATTCTATTCTATTTTAGTGACAACTTGGCAGTGGTGCTGCTTTAAATAGCGTCCAACAGTCCAGTACTTTAACCACTAGGCTACCGCTACCCTACCTCAAAATGTCAAAATTGTTCCTAACAGATGTGGAGTGTCTGTGGAAATTTGTGCACATTTGGCCAAAATATGTGTTGTAATTCATCTCAGAATTGTTCAGTGGGGTTAACAGAAGATCTCTCATCTGAAATGTCTTGCTAAGGTTTAGTCACGTATGGTCAGTGGTCAAAAGATGACCTTAACCTGACTAATCTGTCTAAATTACCCACAATAACCATGATTTGGAAGTGTAGACCTCAACCTGAAGCAGTATTTGCAGTCTCCATAAACACTCATTGACTGCTCATTGACTGACCCTTCAGAACATCTTACCCTTGACTCCAACTTGGATTTTGACCTTCACTTTGGTTTTGTGACGTCACATTTATCCTCCAATCGAAGATTTACATAAATTTAAGTGGGGCCTGATGCACCATAGTCACGCCAATAATTAGTGCAATCATAAGAATAACACATTGTATAAATGTTATAGACGACCTTCATGTTTCTGCTCCTTTTCATTCACTCCTTGACCCTGACTTTGTGATTTTAACCTTTCCTCTGGTCTTGTTACTTCTGCAGCATTAATTGGTGAATGTGGCAACACACCACCTGTCGGCATGAGGGCAGGAACAGGCCTTAACGGCCGGCGACCCAGAGCAGACAGGACAATGGCAGGATCACCATTACGAGCTAGCCCTCTAAGCTTCCATCATACTACCCATGATGTTTTGCAGAGTGAACGTTCGCATTCACCCTACGGCTCTGATGCACCCAGTAGCCCCACCCACACGCCCCACGAACTGTGTTGGCAATCAGCTGAGGAGGGAGAGAAGGTAAGACGTTAAATTTTTTTAAACTACGCTTTTTATTTGTTTGGGAACTGAGGGTAGTAATTGTTGCAGTTTTGCATGTGAAATGTTTGCTCATTCTTGCTCATTCTTGCTCAAGTCTCAAGTCTTGTCTGTCTGATGTACCTCATATTTTTACTAAGAAACAGATTTGGACTGCAGGCAGGCCAGTCAATCACATGCACTCTGTGTCTACAAAGCCACACTGTTGTAGAACTTGCCTTTTTTGATAAGTAATGATGGAATTCCCAGAAAAATGCCAGCTATTGTCTCTCTAAAATTGCTAACAATCTTGTGTACAGCCTATCTAGAAGAACGATGGCTATTATAGCTGCAAATTGGCGGGGGCAACGTGGGATTTAGATTTGGATATCCAACAAAGTTTGGCACTATACTTTGGCACTATAATGTATGTAAACGCATGGTTTTAACTGTGAACATAAGTTAGTGGTTGCTGTTGTCTGATTTACCTTTTAATGATGAACCATATATTTTTTACAACCTTTAACACCCAAAGAGCCATTTGGACCTGGTTTCCACGGAAACAAAAACACTGGGAGCCGCAAATACTTTTTGACATCTAAAATGAAGATAACACTGTATATATAGTTTTTTTACCTTTATGCTTTGTATAAACAACTATAGTGTGTTGCTTATGAAATTCATGAAGTGCTACAGAGAAAATTAAATTTTATTTATGTAATAAATACATTTTGAACTCTGGTCTCTTTCAAATGAATTAAAAAGCTGAACTTTAATTATCCATGTAGCAAACAAAATGCCATGAGCCGTCATCCTTATATCGCCTTTGGGCTTTCAGAGCGTGTAGCGGAGCCTTGACCTGAATTTAAAAAATAAATTGGAAAAAAACACTATGCCACTAAACAATGAAAAATAAATATTAGCAAAATATCTGCATAAATATCTCGATAAATGCACGGCGTTTTGGCGGGTATACCGGCTTCCGAGAGTGTGACGGTTATTTTGAGCGACAAAAAATAATAAAATATAATTTTATTTTAATATTTAAGATCACAATAATCTTCCAATTTAGAACTACAATTTAAAAAAAGAACTAACACAAATAAAATACACTTCAATTAAATACTTACAATTTATTTCCCCAAGCCACGCGGAGCCGCAGTATAAGGATGAATGAGCCGCATGCGGCTCCGGAGCCGCGGGTTGCCCGACCCTTGGTCTAAACTGTGAATATGAGTAAATATATTGTCCAGCCACTAGAGGAACCCCTCAAACTGGATTAGATACGACTGGTTGTAAAATTAAATAGACAGACAGACACACACACACACACACACACACACACAGAGACACACACACACACACCCGGTCTGTAGTGATTCAAGTACAAGACAATCTGCATGAGAAGAGGCTTTAGGAAATATCTGTGCCTGTATGTGTATGTGTTGAGCTGTTCCATGGACAGTGCTGACCTACTTGAAGGTCGCTAAGCTTATCTTATCTTATCCTATCTCTTTTGGGGGACCCTGTATCGTGTGTGTGTGTGTGCATATGCACATGATAAACGTCTGACGTTCTGCATTTCTCGCAGAGGAAACCACACCATGGTCTCGAATGCACTCCCAGTACAAACCCACCTCTCTTTTCTTTACTTTCACTCAATGTCTCTGGGGAAAGAACACATTGGCAATCCCTCCCCCTCTTGGTCCATCTCAGTCCCTAGCAACATCGCTCAACTTACAGTCAGGAAGCATGAGACAGCTGAGTGTGTGTGTGTGTATGTGTAATGTGTATGGGTGAGTAAGAGAGAGGAAATGTTAAAACTGTATAGAGCAGGACAGTGCAGCACATCTCTCTCAGTATTCTTCAGTAGTCAGCAATATGTAGCAGAGGCAGCACATCTGGATCGGTGTGCAGTGTTTGGTCGTTGTTGTGTATGTGTGGGTGTCTGTGTGTTTCTGTGTGAGTGTAGTCACTATCTATTGCGGATACATGCTGAGCAGTGATAAGCTGGGACGGGGTGTGTCTGTCCTGTAACTGAGTGGATGTGTGTTCCGAATGAGCTTTGTCTTGAGGAAGCATGGTGCAGCGCTTCAGCCTCCGTAGACAGTACTCAAAGGTAAGAGCATTGACTTTCTTGTGTGAGAGTGTTTGTGTATATATATATATATATATATATATATATATATATATATATATATATATATATATACAGGGGTTGGACAAAATAACTGAAACACCTGTCATTTTAGTGTGGGAGGTTTCATGGCTAAATTGGACCAGTCTGGTGGCCAATCTTCATTAATTGCACATTGCACCAGTAAGAGCAGAGTGTGAAGGTTCAATTAGCAGGGTAAGAGCACAGTTTTGCTCAAAATATTGCAATGCACACAACATTATGGGTGACATACCAGAGTTCAAAAGAGGACAAATTGTTGGTGCACGTCTTGCTGGCGCATCTGTGACCAAGACAGCAAGTCTTTGTGATGTATCAAGAGCCACGGTATCCAGGGTAATGTCAGCATACCACCAAGAAGGACAAACCACATCCAACAGGATTAACTGTGGACGCAAGAGGAAGCTGTCTGAAAGGGATGTTCGGGTGCTAACCCGGATTGTATCCAAAAAACATAAAACCACGGCTGCCCAAATCACGGCAGAATTAAATGTGCACCTCAACTCTCCTGTTTCCACCAGAACTGTCCGTCGGGAGCTCCACAGGGTCAATATACACGGCCGGGCTGCTATAGCCAAACCTTTGGTCACTCGTGCCAATGCCAAACGTCGGTTTCAATGGTGCAAGGAGCACAAATCTTGGGCTGTGGACAATGTGAAACATGTATTGTTCTCTGATGAGTCCACCTTTACTGTTTTCCCCACATCCGGGAGAGTTACGGTGTGGAGAAGCCCCAAAGAAGCGTACCACCCAGACTGTTGCATGCCCAGAGTGAAGCATGGGGGTGGATCAGTGATGGTTTGGGCTGCCATATCATGGCATTCCCTTGGCCCAATACTTGTGCTAGATGGGCACGTCACTGCCAAGGACTACCAAACCATTCTGGAGGACCATGTGCATCCAATGGCGGTGCCGTGTATCAGGATGACAATGCACCAATACACACAGCAAGACTGGTGAAAGATTGGTTTGATGAACATGAAAGTGAAGTTGAACATCTCCCATGGCCTGCACAGTCACCAGATCTAAATATTATTGAGCCACTTTGGGGTGTTTTGGAGAAGCGAGTCAGGAAACGTTTTCCTCCACCAGCATCACGTAGTGACCTGGCCACTATCCTGCAAGAAGAATGGCTTAAAATCCCTCTGACCACTGTGCAGGACTTGTATATGTCATTTCCAAGATGAATTGACGCTGTATTGGCCGCAAAAGGAGGCCCTACACCATACTAATAAATTATTGTGGTCTAAAACCAGGTGTTTCAGTTATTTTGTCCAACCCCTGTATATGTATAGGAGCAACAGTTTGGGGGGTCCTTAGTTAGCTTATATACAGTATAAAGCACCCCCCTCCCCAACAGACACGGCAAAGTGTAATTAATAGTACAATTAAGCAAATAACTCGTGGACCAATGTTTGAATTGGTGGGGGTGGGGGTGGGGGGGTCTTACCCTCCTAATTAATAATTGCCCCACACAAAAATAGGTAAAAACAGCATGGGGGGTTTAGTTAGCTTATATATACAGTTGACCTCCCCCAACTGACACTTACTCACACTCTGTGGTTGATTGCATAGTACAATTAGGCAGTTAGTATATTTGTAGCTAATTAATGACCCACCCCAACTGTTGATTTTACTTCTTTTTTGTGGAGGGGGTGTCCAGGTAATAATTATAAGTGTCAGATCCCCCCCACTCCCCCCTGTATGTATATATACAGGATGGTTACCAGTTAATTCTCAAACACCTGAATAATTGAAAGATGCTTTCAAACTGGTTGACCATGGTTTACATTATTGTGGGAGTTGGGGAGTCTGACCTTTCTAATTAATACTTTGAACCACCCCCTTCCCATAAAGTAGGTAGAAGCAACAGTTTGGGGGGGGGGGATAGTTACATTTTGAAGTGTGTCTGTAGAAATGTATGCCCATTCAGACAAAGAGCCTTGGTCAGGTCAGGCACATGAATGTACACATAATGTTGCACAAGAAATCCTGGCTCACTGTTCTAATTCAGCCCAAAGATGATCAGTGGATCAGTGATCAGTCATTATATTTATTGTAATAGGCATTATAGTAGATGTAGATGTATAGGCAGTAGTAGCATTAGCTGTAGCACATTGAAGCATTTTTAAATTACAGTGCACACATAGTAAAGATTCAAATGTTCATATGTAAATATTAAATGATCTAAACTGGACGCTGTGGTAAATTACACTTGTCCAGTACCCCTGGACTAACGATGGAGTGGCGCCCTGTTTGAACTGTGTTACGACATTGCGCCCAGTGATTTCATGGAAACCGGATCCACCGCAACCCTGACCAGGACACAGTTGTGTTAAAACATGGAAATGACATGAAACTTGTGATTTGCGCTTCGTGGGCAGTTGTGTTAAGCCCATCCACATGAAAACAAAGGAAATCAGAATTAATCACTGTAGTGTTTTTTGGGGAAACCGGAACACAGTTTTATGTTATAAATAATTATAAATTATATTATTATTAAATTAAATTAAATTATAAATTATAAGTAAAAATATTCACAATACATAAACTTGACCAGGGTCCTAATAAACAACTTCAGTAAAAGAAATATCAGTAAATATACAGGAAACACATTGTATTCAGACCTGCAGTATGAAGCGTCACAATCCATTGACTGGCAGGCCTGTGCAGATGACCAAAATTGCATTTTTCCAAAGAAAAGATCTTGTTGACTAAAAAACTTTCAGTCTTAGGACTAAAAAAATGAAGTGATATTCAATACCTGCATAATATTATTATGGTACCAACAGCACAAGTAAGGATAAACAAAAAGACCATTTTAATTATATCTATATAAAGAGTAAGATCTTCCGGTAAAGCTGTGACATAAATTTAGAAAACACAAACAATTTAGGTTTAGGTTTACCTCAGACTTTTGGCACTGCCTGACCATATTTGTCTTAGTGTGTGTGTGTGGCATTTGCCAGTAGGACACAAACTTTTGTGTAAACGTTGTTTAAGTACAGCTGACTTCACCATCCAGCAGTTCTCACCTGACCATATGACCAAATCTTGGTTTAAAGCCCTGACCTCAGCCCTACTTAACAGATTTAGAATGAACTGGAGCATCAGTTGAGGCTGTCTTGATCTGTGTCAGTGTCCAGCCAAATTTAGTCAAAATGCTCTTTGACTGAATGTGCACAAATCCTCACAGACATATTTTAAAGTCTTGTGAGAAGCCGCCTCAGAAGAGTGGCTGTTATTATAGCTGAAAAGATAACATAGAGGTCACTCTAATTTAATACCATTTGTTTTTTAAATGGGATGTCCAACAAGCTCATGGTCAAGTAGTCTGAATACTTTTGACTATATAGTGCATTTCTAAGCAGTAACTATTTTTGTTGTATATTGCTTTGTCTTATAACTACGCTACACTGTTATATATATATATATATATATATATATATATATACTGTATATCAGCCATAACATTAAAACCACCTCTTTGTTTCTAAACTCACTGTCCATTTTACCATATAGAAGCACTTTGTAGTTCTACAATTACTGACTGTTGTCCATCTGTTTCCCCGCATGCTCTGTTAACCCCCTTTCATGCTGTTCTTTAATGGTCAGGACCCCCACAGGACCACCACAGAGCAGGTATTATTTAGGTGGTGGATCATTCTCAGACTGCAGTGACACTGACATGGTGGTGGTGTGTTAGTGTGTGTTGTGCTGGTATCAGACACAGTAGCGCTGCTGGAGTTTTTAAACACCTCACTATCACTGCTGAACTGAGAATAGTCCACCAACCAAAAATATCCAGCCAACAGCGCCCCGTGAGCAGCATCCTGTGACCACTGATGAAGGTCTAGAAGATGACCAACTCAAACAGCAGCAATAGATGAGCGATTGTCTCTGACTTTACATCCACAAGGTGGACCAACTAGGTAGGAGTGTCTAATAGAGTGGACAGTGAGTGGACATGGTATTTAAAAACTCCAGCAGCGCTGCTGTGTCTGATCCACTCATACCAGCACAACACACACTAACACACCACCACCATGTCAGTGTCACTGCAGTGCTGAGAATGATCCACCACCTAAATAATACCTGCTCTGTGGTGGTCCCGTGGGGGTCCTGACCATTGAAGAACATGATAAAAGCAGTCTAAAAAAGTATGTAAAGAAACAGATGGACTACAGTCAGTAATTGTAGAACTACAAAGTGCTTCTATATGGTAAGTGGAGCTGATAAAATGGACAGTGAGTGTAGAAACAAGGAGGTGGTTTTAATGTTATGGTTGATCAGTGTATATACATATACATATACATTTACACATGTACTGTACAATGAAATTATTTTTCCACATATCACAGCTTGTATGGAAGCTGGGGTTAGACCGCAGGGTCAGCCATTGTACATCATGCCTGGAGCAGACAGGGTTAAGGGCCTTGCATGATTAATAGTCCAAAGCTCCACCCACTAGGCTACCACTGTCCCTTAACTGTCCTTAACTGTCCTGAATTATCCCATTAACTGTTGTAACTAAGGGTACATGCTTACCACAAACCGAGCATACACATAATGACTTAACATTGTGTATTTATACACTAAATAACCAAAATTAAATAAACACACCTCCTTTCAGGTGTTTTTGCTAAAGCCATTGCTAAATGGTATAACATTAATTATAAAATTAAAAAGCATAAAATACATATGCTTCCAACCTGGTAGCATTAGTTTGAGTGGACGGCATGGTGGCTAAGTGGGTAGCACTGTCACCTCACAGCAAGAACGTCCTGTGTTTGAGTCCTTTCTGTGTGGAGTTTGCATGTTCTCTTTGTGTCTCTGTGGGTTTCCTCCGGTTGCTCCGGTTTCCTCCAACAGTCCAAAAACATGCAAGTGAGGTGAATTGGACATACTAAATTGTCCATGACTGTGTTTGATATAACCTTGTGAACTGATGAATCTTGTGTAATGAGTAACTACCGCTTCTGTCATGAATGTAACCAAAGTGTAAAACATGATGTTAATATGCCGCTGATGTATTAAATGCCCCTGATGTATTAAATATAAATGTACAGTAGACCCTTGAGTTACGAACGGTTTACCAAACGAACATTTCGGGTTATGAATGATCTTTTTCAACTTAATGTACAAACTAATTTCGGATTACGAACAGAAATTCGCGAAACATGTGACGTCACGAATAAGTTGACTCCAACCGTCTCTCTCTGAGCGAACATTCGGACAGCGGACTGTAAGGTTCTGTGGCGTCAGTGGAACTTACCACTCGTTCCTGACGTCGCAGGCCTTACAGAGCAGTAACGAGCGTGGCCTTAAATAATTGGCCAGCTCGTCAGGGCGAACGACCTGCAGCTGCGGTTCCCTTATTTAAGGGGATGCCGCCAGGCTGCAGGCATCGCACCTTCTGCTTTCGTTTCCTTTTTTGTTTGGCACTTCGGTGTCCGTGAGGGCTGATGGCGGCTCGCCCACATGCCTTTCTGAGGGCCAGACGGTACCCCGGGTGGCACAAGGCCATTCGGGTGTGTAGACCGCAAGGTCGAGGTAGTTCATCTTTTGCTTTTGCCTCTCTTAGAATTAGCATGGTGCGATGCTGTGCAGCCCTCGTGCTGCTTTTGTTTTAACGCTTAGCATTTAGCACTAGCGGTTTCACTCAGCGCCGAGCTACAGCGCTTGTGGTGATCCCTGCTATAGTGCATTTAAATATTATTGTCACCGGATTCTGAAACCGTTAGGTGGCGACTCCGTTAAGCAACCCCGGTTCGAATCCGCATCTGCGAGCTTGTCTAACTGAACTTTTGACTTTCTCTCTTCTTTCAGATCGGTGTGTTCCCACTGCTGCGTCCATAAGCGAAGTGTCCGCCGATCGCTCCCTACACTAGCCAACCGCTGTGCTGGGGCTAGGTTTCCTTTGGAGGTTCTCTATCCCCGCGTCAGCTCGCAGTAGCGCCTTAAGCGCCTACACACACCCCCTCACCTGTGCTACATTAGCGCGCTGGTAACGCGCCCGTCTCCCTCCTAAACAACCAGGGTTCGCGTCCAGCATTCTTTATTTTTTCCTTTTCTGTTTTTGTAGCCTGCAGCGACCAGCGGCAGCCATCGGGGTTCCTGATTGGTTTTTGTTTCTGTTTTGTGTTTTCTGTTCATTATTTCCCATTTAAAAAATAAAATTTTTAGTTTTCAATCTCCGCACTTGAGTCCTTTCTCTCCCACGTAACACGGACGGTGTTTTTCTAGTGTTTTCTTTATATTTTGTAAAATTCAGTATCAAAATGTCCCCAAAGAAGGTGCAGAGAAAGATTTGTTGTGTTGTATAATTACTCCTGCCAGTAGCTGTCACTGTGTATCAGACAGAGGGGACAGTGAGTGAGAGAGTAGAAGGAATTCGGCTCAGTAAAGTATTCTTTCTTTTGTGCAATTACACCTACAAAATACAACACTATTGAAATAAAGAAGGAAATAATAGAGAAATATGAGAGTTATTGTTGTTTCTGCTAGATACATTTTATAAAAAAAGAAAGGAATTTATTACGGTGTATGGTACAGCACACGTACTGTACTGAAATGTGATGTGTGTTTTATGTACAGTACAGTACTACTGTGTATTGTTGTTTATTATTGTTTATTACAGGAATGTATATTCTAAAATTTAAGGTTTAAGGGAAAATATACTTGTATTTATAACAAAAAAGACCATTTAAGACATTAGAAAGGTTAGGTAAGGGGGAGGTTTTGGAGGTCTGGCACGGATTAATTCTATTTACATGATTTCTTATGGAAAAAATAGGTTTAACTAACGAACATTTTGACTTAAGAACAGCCCTTTAGAACCAATTAAATTCGTAAGTCAAGGGTCTACTGTAATTGATACCATAAGGAGTATAACATGCTTTGCTCAGGACAATATGTGCACTTGAGACTAGTTAATAATTAAATAGGACTGCTCAATAAATCAAATAACGTTCATGACTTAAAAATGTGAGGAACTACATTATTGTTAATGTTTAATGTTTTAGAACTACACTGTGCCACAAAAGCAATGATTACTAGTCTTTGTCAGTGGTAACTGTGATTATCGACGTACATATATCCTTTATAGACTTCTCTCACATCTTTCTTTCTCTTTTCTTTGTCTCTTTGTGTTTTTGAGGGGCCAGTGGCTCAGGAGGTAGGATTGATTAGTTGCACTGTGCTGTCCCTTGTTGCCTGAGGCTATAACAGGGCAGGAGGATGTATGGGTCTATTTTAGGTCTACTGTACATAGTCTATTTTGTTGGCACAAATACTTTATTTATATTATTAGTTGATTAATAATTAGCAGCAATTTTTGACCATCGTTATTTTACTTACAGTTCAGTACTTAATGTAAGTCTATATTCTAGCTAGACCCAGAACAAAGAAAGATGTGAAAGTGGTCTCATGGTGCATTCAGTCATACTACATTACCAAGAACTTCTAAACAACATTATGGAAATTGGTCAGCTGTTTTGAATTAAGAAGAAAGGAACTGAAATGACCACAGACATACCACTTAGTTGATTCTTTTGCTTTGAGTCATTTCTTTTGTGTAGCCCTTCACATAATCAGTCAGACTTCCTCCACTCTAATGCACTGTGAAACTGAGAAACCAGAATCTAAATGACAAAACAGGGTTGTTACTGGGGCACAGGTAAATAATCTGGCAGTGAGGAGGTGCAAAACAAGTGATTTGTTGATATGAGACATGGTGACACGGCTGGAGTGGGTGCCACACTGTACCAGTGTCCTAGGGACCTAGATTCTTTCTGTGTCCACATAGTTGACTTTGGGTTCCTTACACTTATAAATGTAAGTGAATAAGTGAATGAGTAAGTGTTTAGTCCATTGCTATGACAAAGTTTCCGCACTTTTATATTTTGGTTGGAAGCGGTGAGGGTGAGAGGAGTAGTAATTCAAATCAAATCAAATCAAATCAAGGTTTATTTGTCACATACATGGTCATACACAGTACAACTGGCAGTGAAATGCTTTAGTGACTGCTCCGCCACAGTAATTACAAAAACTACAAAATAGTTAAAAAATATATTATACAAAAAAATATAGAATGTTTTTAAAAGTAAGAATCTAGAAACATTAGAACAATTAACAATATAATTAAAAAGAGCAATTTAAAGTAAAGTGAACATTAGAAGAATTAACAATATAATTACAAAGGGCAATTTAAAGTGAACAAGTGTGTAAGGTAAAGTGACAAGTATATACAGATGTGTTAAATAATAAATACACAAATACTAATCTATACATATACATACATATACATATAAAACAGTATACACGCATATACTTATATACACATACATATGTCCACATATACACACATACAGTGTATCACAAAAGTGAGTACACCCCTCACATTTCTGCAGATATTTAAGTATATCTTTTCATGGGACAACACTGACAAAATGACACTTTGACACAATGAAAAGTAGTCTGTGTGCAGCTTATATAACAGTGTACATTTATTCTTCCCTCAAAATAACTCAATATACAGCCATTAATGTCTAAACCACCGGCAACAAAAGTGAGTACACCCCTTAGTGAAAGTTCCTGAAGTGTCAATATTTTGTGTGGCCATCATTATTTCCCAGAACTGCCTTAACTCTCATGGGCATGGAGTTTACCAGAGCTTCACAGGTTGCCACTGGAATGCTTTTCCACTCCTCCATGACGACATCACGGAGCTGGCGGATATTCGAGACTTTGCGCTCCTCCACCTTCCGCTTGAGGATGCCCCAAAGATGTTCGATTGGGTTTAGGTCTGGAGACATGCTTGGCCAGTCCATCACCTTTACCCTCAGCCTCTTCAATAAAGCAGTGGTCGTCTTAGAGGTGTGTTTGGGGTAATTATCATGCTGGAACACTGCCCTGCGACTCAGTTTCCGGAGGGAGGGGATCATGCTCTGCTTCAGTATTTCACAGTACATATTGGAGTTCATGTGTCCCTCAATGAAATGTAACTCCCCAACACCTGCTGCACTCATGCAGCCCCAGACCTTGGCATTCCCACCACCATGCTTGACTGTAGGCATGACACACTTATCTTTGTACTCCTCACCTGATTGCCGCCACACATGCTTGAGACCATCTGAACCAAACAAATTAATCTTGGTCTCATCAGACCATAGGACATGGTTCCAGTAATCCATGTCCTTTGTTGACATGTCTTCAGCAAACTGTTTGCAGGCTTTCTTGTGTAGAGACTTCAGAAGAGGCTTCCTTCTGGGGTGACAGCCATGCAGACCAATTTGATGTAGTGTGCGGCGTATGGTCTGAGCACTGACAGGCTGACCCCCCACCTTTTCAATCTCTGCAGCAATGCTGACAGCACTCCTGCGCCTATCTTTCAAAGACAGCAGTTGGATGTGACGCTGAGCACGTGCACTCAGCTTCTTTGGACGACCAACGCGAGGTCTGTTCTGAGTGGACCCTGCTCTTTTAAAACGCTGGATGATCTTGGCCACTGTGCTGCAGCTCAGTTTCAGGGTGTTGGCAATCTTCTTGTAGCCTTGGCCATCTTCATGTAGCGCAACAATTCATCTTTTAAGATCCTCAGAGAGTTCTTTGCCATGAGGTGCCATGTTGGAACTTTCAGTGACCAGTATGAGAGAGTGTGAGAGCTGTACTACTAAATTGAACACACCTGCTCCCTATGCACACCTGAGACCTAGTAACACTAACAAATCACATGACATTTTGGAGGGAAAATGACAAGCAGTGCTCAATTTGGACATTTAGGGGTGTAGTCTCTTAGGGGTGTACTCACTTTTGTTGCCGGTGGTTTAGACATTAATGGCTGTATATTGAGTTATTTTGAGGGAAGAATAAATTTACACTGTTATATAAGCTGCACACAGATTACTTTTCATTGTGTCAATGTGTCATTTTGTCAGTGTTGTCCCATGAAAAAATATACTTAAATATCTGCAGAAATGTGAGGGGTGTACTCACTTTTGTGATACACTGTACATATACATATAAATTAGATTGTGCAGTTGTGTAAATTGGTCCTAAATGCTATTTTCGTTGTGGACTCGAATAGCTTGTGGGAAAAAGCTCCTCCTCATCCTCTCCGTTTTGGCTTTTAGAGCACGAAAACGCTTCCCAGACCGTAACAAAGAGAACAGTCCATTACTGGGATGACTGGGGTCCTTTACTATCCTCCTGGCCCTTGTCCAGCACCGTTTCCTGTATATGGACTGCAGGTCAGGAAGCTCAGTTCGGATTATGTGCTCAGCTGAACGCACCACCCTCTGTAGAGCCTGCCTATCCTGCTTGGTGCTGTTTCCGAACCAGGTTGTGATGTTTCCCGTTAGGATGGATTCAATGGTGCAGGTGTAGAAGTTACGAAGCACATTGGATGGTAGTTTGAAGTCCCTTAAGTGTCTGAGGTAATAAAGACGCTGATGGGCCTTCTTTGCCAGCGCAGTGGTGTGGCAAGACCATGACAGGTCCTCAGAGATGTGAACTCCAAGGTACTTGAAATTGTCTACTCTTTCCACTGCGGTGCCACTGATTATAACGGGGCTATAGTTCCTCTCCTGCTTTATGCTGCAGTCCACTATCAGCTCCTTTGTCTTGCTGACGTTAAGGAGGAGATTGTTGTCCTGGCACCAGTCCTCCAGGTGTTTAATCTCCTCTAGGTAGGCCCTCTCATCATTGTTAGAGATCAGGCCCACCACAACAGTGTCGTCAGCAAACTTGACAATGGTGGTAGAGCTGGAAGTGGCCACACAGTCATATGTGTACAGTGAGTACAGCAGGGGGCTCAGGACACAGCCCTGGGGGTGCCAGTGCTAAGGGTGAGTGTGGGTGAGATGTGTTTTCCTACCCGCACAGCTTGTGGTCTGTCCGTCAAAAAGTAAAAATTGTTCGTGTCTGAGAGACTGAGAGAGAGCTTATAGTCAAAGAAGCTTTAAGGGGAAGAAGATTTTCATGTGATGATGATGTGAAAGCAGTGGTGCATCAGTGGCTACGCTTTCAACCAAAAACATGTTTTGCTGATGGCATTAAACAGTTGGTACTATGCTGAGAAAAATGCATGGGAAGGTGACTATGTAGAAAAGTGATTTAATTTGTTTTTGAAATACTTAATAAATAGAGTTAAATAAAAGTGTGGACATTTTTTGAAGAACCTCCATATAATGAAGTAGGAATGATACAAAGAAGATAAGCATGGCCTCTGCACAAGGATGACACACAAAAATCATGATGCTTAGGCATAATTTAGGGCAGTTGTAGCCTGCCAATAACATTGCAGAGATCCAAACCTGGAGCCCAGAAGTGGGTAGCTAGTGTAATAGACTGCTGTGCCATCAAAGCAGCATTTCCTAATGCATTGTGTTTATTTTGTATACTTGATCTGTGTCTTGTGGCATAACTCAGATATTCATTTTCTTCAGCTCATGGACGTATGATCTTATATTTTTTGAAAGTTTTTTTAGATATTGAGGGGAATTCAGTGTTTTTTAAGTATTAGCAGGTCTTCTAGGTCCTGACAGAATCCATAAACCTACTCTTCAGCATTATACCCCTGCGACCTTAGACTGTGGGTAAAATGTTCCTATTATCAAAGGATCAAAAATCACTGATGTTTCAATTGATTTGTTAACCACATCCTTTGCTAACAATATAAAATAAACTCTAGCACCCAGTTGGCGCAGCGGGATATTCTGCTAGCACACCAGCGCCGAGGTTCTGATCTCCTCGGTTCGAAAATCGGTGTTGCCACCAGTCGGCTGGGAGCCATCTAGTGGGCATAATTGGAGGGATGACCAGAATATGTGTGGACGGGGTCTTCAAACGCAGTGTAAGGACCCTGATGGGCGGATAGAGGCACCTGTGCAGAGTGCATGGGTGGAACAGGGTTCCACTAAGGGCTGCGCATGGGTCGGAGGAGGCGTGAGCAGTAATATACCCACATCGACTGCAAAAAATCGGGGATCCCCAGCAGCAGAAGACAAACTGACTACACTAAATTTGGAGAAAATGGATAAAAATAATCAGTTCTATAAAATAGATAATATGCTTTGACCTTCCACACTGATACAAAAGACCCATCGCAAGTTACTGAAAATGTTTGACTCCAGTTATATACTGTATATATGAATGTATGTACACCCCTCACATTTCTGCAGATATTTAAGTATATCTTTTCATGGGACAACACTGACAAAATGACACTTTGACACAATGAAAAGTAGTCTGTGTGCAGCTTATATAACAGTGTAAATTTATTCTTCCCTCAAAATAACTCAATATACAGCCATTAATGTCTAAACCACCGGCAACAAAAGTGAGTACACCCCTTAGTGAAAGTTCCTGAAGTGTCAATATTTTGTGTGGCCACCATTATTTCCCAGAACTGCCTTAACTCTCCTGGGCATGGAGTTTACCAGAGCTTCACAGGTTGCCACTGGAATGCTTTTCCACTCCTCCATGACGACATCACGGAGCTGGCGGATATTTGAGACTTTGCGCTCCTCCACCTTCCGCTTGAGGATGCCCCAAAGATGTTCTATTGGGTTTAGGTCTGGAGACATGCTTGGCCAGTCCATCACCTTTACCCTCAGCCTCTTCAATAAAGCAGTGGTCGTCTTAGAGGTGTGTTTGGGGTCATTATCATGCTGGAACACTGCCCTGCGACCCAGTTTCCGGAGGGAGGGGATCATGCTCTGCTTCAGTATTTCACAGTACATATTGGAGTTCATGTGTCCCTCAATGAAATGTAACTCCCCAACACCTGCTGCACTCATGCAGCCCCAGACCATGGCATTCCCACCACCATGCTTGACTGTAGGCATGACACACTTATCTTTGTACTCCTCACCTGATTGCCGCCACACATGCTTGAGACCATCTGAACCAAATAAATTAATCTTGGTCTCATCAGACCATAGGACATGGTTCCAGTAATCCATGTCCTTTGTTGACATGTCTTCAGCAAACTGTTTGCGGGCTTTTTTGTGTAGAGACTTCAGAAGAGGCTTCCTTCTGGGGTGACAGCCATGCAGACCAATTTGATGTAGTGTGCGACGTATGGTCTGAGCACTGACAGGCTGACCCCCCACCTTTTCAATCTCTGCAGCAATGCTGACAGCACTCCTGCGCCTATCTTTCAAAGACAGCAGTTGGATGTGACGCTGAGCACGTGCACTCAGCTTCTTTGGACAACCAACGCGAGGTCTGTTCTGAGTGGACCCTGCTCTTTTAAAATGCTGGATGATCTTGGCCACTGTGCTGCAGCTCAGTTTCAGGGTGTTGGCAATCTTCTTGTAGCCTTGGCCATCTTCATGTAGCACAACAATTCGTCTTTTAAGATCCTCAGAGAGTTTTTTGCCATGAGGTGCCATGTTGGAACTTTCAGTGACCAGTATGAGAGAGTTTGAGAGCTGTACTACTAAATTGAACACACCTGCTCCCTATGCACACCTGAGACCTAGTAACACTAACAAATCACATGACATTTTGGAGGGAAAATGACAAGCAGTGCTCAATTTGGACATTTAGGGGTGTAGTCTCTTAGGGGTGTACTCACTTTTGTTGCCGGTGGTTTAGACATTAATGGCTGTATATTGAGTTATTTTGAGGGAAGAATAAATTTACACTGTTATATAAGCTGCACACAGACTACTTTTCATTGTGTCAAAGTGTCATTTTGTCAGTGTTGTCCCATGAAAAGATATACTTAAATATCTGCAGAAATGTGAGGGGTGTACTCACTTTTGTGATACACTGTATATATACACACACAGTGTATACACTCAGCAAAGAGGGATGACTGGAATATGTGTGGATGGGGTCTTCAAACGCTGTATAAGGACTACGGTTCCACTAAGAGCTGCACATGGGTCGCAGGAGGCGTGAGCAGCAATATACCCACCTCGACTGCAAAAAATCGAAGACAAATTGACTACACTAAATTGGGAGAAAATAAATAAATAAAATAAAATCAATTCTATAAAATAGATACTATGCTTTGACCTTTTGCAGAAGGCTCTTTTGCTCTCATTGAAACATGACAGCCTCTGTGCCAAAAGCGAAGTACAGAAAGAGGAACTCCAGTGGCCTGTAACTCAACCTCACTGAACAAGTGTATTTGGTGTGCATGGTTTTTAAATAGAATAGAATTATTTCCCCCTTTTTTATTCCCCTTTTTCTTATTTTTATGCCTTTTAGGTGTCTACGATTATCTCACATTTTATACAGTTTAATTTATTAATCTATTTTTATTTATTCATTTTTTTAGCTTTGTTAGTTTTTCTATTTCTCTTCCTCTTATGTTCTTTGTCTCCTGTCTACCGTTATCAGTCTCAAAAATGGGATGGGGGTTTCTATGGCAACAGGGCACTATCTAATCAGAAGGGATGCCTGAATGGACACAGGTGTTGCCGATTTAGTCTTTTATGTCATAAACATTTTCTTTTCATTTTTCTTAATTTCACCTGTAAGCTTTATTAGATGCTTTTTTTTGTGCCTTAAAATTTATGAGCAGCTTGTCTGTATACATTTAAGTTAGAATTTACCTTCCTTTGATTGGTGTATGAATTCTATTTATTGATATGGAGTCTTTTTCTTGTTCCTCAGCCTTTGTCCCGTTTTTCGGTTACGGGGTCTGCGTTTCCGGCTTCTTACCGTTAGGGGTCGCCGGCGGGATTTGGCACAGTTTTACGCTGGATGCCCTTCCTGACACAACCCTCCCTATTTATCCGGGCTTGGGACCGGCACTACAATGCACTGGTCTGTGCATCTAGCGGCTAGGACAGGTGACTTCCTGTCGAGCCCTCAGCGCCGGGTGAGATCTCACTGCACACACACACACACACACACACACATCAAACCAACAGCCATAAACCCCAAACCAAATACGTACGTGAACATCCTAGTGTGTGTGTGTGTGTGTGTGTGTTACCTGTCACAGGTGTGTGTGTGAAGCAGGTCGGCCGTGTTTGAAGTGATTTCCCACAGACAGACGGTTCCGTCCTGAGAGCTCGTAGCTAACAGACCCTGATCTGCACTCCAGCTACAACTGGTCACCTACACACACACACACACACCACAGACAGTCAGAAATGTTGGACAGCAACACAACCTGCACACTTAGATTTAGATTTAGAAGGGTGTACCACAGGGCTCAGTGTTTGGTGGCATGTTTTCGGACTGTGGGAGGAAACCGGAGCACCTGGAGGAAACCCACGTGGACACAGGGAGAACATGCAAACTCTGCACAGAAAGGACCCGGACTGCCCCACCTGGGGATCGAACCCAGGTCCTTCTTGCTGTGAGGTGACAGTGCTACCCACTAAGCCACCGTGCCGCCCATTTATTGATATGGAGTAATTTAATTGATTTTGAATGACAAAATTACAGCAAACGTTTAACTCCAGTTATGTACATATGGACTCCACTAGACCCCTGAAGGTGTGCTGTGGTATCTGGCACCAAGATGTTAGCAGCAAAGTACCATCCACATGGATGGCAGGACCTAAGGTATCCCAGCAGAACATTGCACAAAGCATCACACTACCTCCGCTGGCTTGTCTTCTTCCCATAGTGCATCCTGGTGCCATGTGTTCCCAGGGTAACTGCACACTGAGAGTCACACACTGATCTCCATTATCCCCTGCCTGTGTGCAGGCTTTTTGAACAGCCAACCCCAGATAAAACCTGGCAACCTCAGAGATACCGACTGTAGTCAGGACTTAGATGTCTGTAAATCACTTCTATGAGTGTCAACTGAACAAACAGCCTTAGATTAGGCTCACACACACACACACACACACACACACACTCACTCACTTTTCAGGGGGGCTTTATTAGCTCCAGTTAAGCTGACTGCATCCAAACACCACACACAGCTCCACCTGGGAATCAAACTCAATATCTTCTTGCTGTGAGGCGACAGCGCTATCCACCGAGCCGCTCTATTCTGACTCTATTACTAAATCTAGTGATTTAGTAATTGCTGTCTACAAAACTCAATCCATCACCAAAATGGTAACGTGGAAGGATCGTGTGGACCCACTACCTGCATGATCCAGGCTTGTTGGGCACAGGACAGGGGTGCTAGTTTTGATGCAGTGTTGGCACAGATGTGGTCACTGTACTGGACCGTAGTGATGAAGAGGGAGCTATGTTTAGGGGGGCAATTACTTTTTCACTTTAGTTGGAGGTTTGGTTTATTGTGTTGATTCTATACTGTATTGTCTCTGTCCACATTGTGCGAATGTGGAAGCTGAGGTTTAAACGTTTTTCTCAGCATTTAGTGAGAATGCTGTGGGTAAATATTCTCTCAGTGTGTATGTGCATCGCTGGCCGTCTTTGTCTCGGTTACAAGGCTGCCTCTGCTGTTTCCTGTTTCCTGTACCAGAGGTGGGATGTTCTTTGTTTGACCTCAGAGAACCGCTGCGGCATTTCTTTCATGTTTCTCACGTTGTATGTATGTGCGGATGAGTGAAGCTAGCCACGCCTTAAACATGTCGTAATAATCGGTAGATGATATAATGTGATGTGTATTATTGAGGACAATTCAGTTCAGATGTGAATGAGAGGGACTGAATAAACAATGTGCTGCTTATACACTGATCAGCCTCCTTGTTTCTACAATTACTGACTGTAGTCCATCTGTTTCTCTGCATGCTTTGTTAGCCCCCTTTCACCCTGATCTTCAATGGTCAGGACTCTCCCAGGACCACTACAGAGCAGGTATTATTTAGGTGGTGGATCACTGCAGTGACACTGACATGGTGGTGGTGTGTTAGTGTGTGTTGTGCTGGTATGAGTGGATAAGGCACAGCAGCTTTGCTGGAGTTTTTAAACACCTCACTGTCACTGCTGGACTGAGAATAGTCCACCAACCAAAAATCTCCATCCAACAGCACCCCATGGGCAGTGTCCTGTGATCAGTGATGAAGGTCTAGAAGATGACCAACTCAAACAGCAGCAATAGATGAGCGATCGTCTCTGACTTTACATCTATAAGGAGTGTCTAATAGAGTGGACAGTGAGTGCCTGGACACGGTATTTAAAAACTCCATCAGCGCTGCTGTGTCTGATCCACTCATACCAGCACAACACACACTAACACACCACCACCATGTCAGTGTCACTGCAGTGCTGAGAATGATCCACCATTCAAATAATACCTGCTCTGTGGGGGTCCTGACCAATGAAGAACAGGGTGAAAGCAGGCTAAGAAAGTATGCAGAGAAACAGATGGACTACAGTCTGTTATGTAATTATTCATTCATTCATTCTGTTTTACCACCGCTTTATCTTTATTTAGGGCCACTGTGGGTAGGATTCACCTGGCAAAGAGCAGAAAACACCCTGGACAGGTCGCCAGTCCATCATAGGGTAAACACTCATACCAAAAGGAACTGTACTGTCTCCAGTTAACCTGACTGCATGTACAGTGTATCACAAAAGTGAGTACACCCCTCACATTTCTGCAAATATTTCATTATATCTTTTCATGGGACAACACTATAGACATGAAACTTGGATATAACTTAGAGTAGTCAGTGTACAGCTTGTATAGCAGTGTAGATTTACTGTCTTCTGAAAATAACTCAACACACAGCCATTAATGTCTAAATAGCTGGCAACATAAGTGAGTACACCCCACAGTGAACATGTCCAAATTGTGCCCAAATGTGTCGTTGTCCCTCCCTGGTGTCATGTGTCAAGGTCCCAGGTGTAAATGGGGAGCAGGGCTGTTAAATTTGGTGTTTTGGGTACAATTCTCTCATACTGGCCACTGGATATTCAACATGGCACCTCATGGCAAAGAACTCTCTGAGGATGTGAGAAATAGAATTGTTGCTCTCCACAAAGATGGCCTGGGCTATAAGAAGATTGCTAACACCCTGAAACTGAGCTACAGCATGGTGGCCAAGGTCATACAGCGGTTTTCCAGGACAGGTTCCACTCGGAACAGGCTTCGCCAAGGTCGACCAAAGAAGTTGAGTCCACGTGTTCGGAGTCATATCCAGAGGTTGGCTTTAAAAAATAGACACATGAGTGCTGCCAGCATTGCTGCAGAGGTTGAAGACGTGGGAGGTCAGCCTGTCAGTGCTCAGACCATACACCGCACACTGCATCAACTCGGTCTGCATGGTCGTCATTCCAGAAGGAAGCTGACGCACAAGAAAGCCCACAAAGAGTTTGCTGAAGACAAGCAGTCCAAGAACATGGATTACTGGAATGCCCTGTGGTCTGACGAGACCAAGATAAACTTGTTTGGCTCAGATGGTGTCCAGCATGTGTGGCGGCGCCCTGGTGAGAAGTACCAAGACAACTGTATCTTGCCTACAGTCAAGCATGGTGGTGGTAGCATCATGGTCTTGGGCTGCATGAGTGTTGCTGGCACTGGGGAGCTGCAGTTCCTTGAGGGAAACATGAATTCCAACATGTACTGTGACATTCTGAAACAGAGCATGATCCCCTCCCTTCGAAAACTGGGCCTCATGGCAGTTTTCCAACAGGATAACGACTCCAAACACAACCTCCAAGATGACAACTGCCTTGCTGAGGAAGCTGAAGGTAAAGGTGATGGACTAAACCCAATTGAGCACCTGTGGCGCATCCTCAAGTGGAAGGTGGAGGAGTTCAAGGTGTCTAACATCCACCAGCTCTGTGATGTCATCATGGAGGAGTGGAAGAGGATTCCAGTAGCAACCTGTGCAGCTCTGGTGAATTCCATGCCCAGGAGGGTTAAGGCAGTGCTGGATAATAATGGTGGTCACACAAAATATTGACACTTTGGGCACAATTTGGACATGTTCACTGTGGGGTGTACTCACTTATGTTGCCAGCTATTTAGACATTAATGGCTGTGTGTTGAGTTATTTTCAGAAGACAGTAAATCTACACTGCTATACAAGCTGTACACTGACTACTCTAAGTTATATCCAAGTTTCATGTCTATAGTGTTGTCCCATGAAAAGATATAATGAAATATTTGCAGAAATGTGAGGGGTGTACTCACTTTTGTGATACACTGTATTTGGACTGTGGGAGAAAACCTGAACTCCCAGAGGAAACCCATGCGGACACGGGGAGAACATGCAAGCTCCACACAGACCGCCCCACCTGGGGATCGAACCCAGGACCTTCTTGCTGTGAGGCAACTGTCTTCTAACTGACAGAGGAGAGCTGTGACAAACCTACGGCCCATTTGACGTGTGCAGTAGCTGACTTTTTTTTTTTCACCTACAACAGATCGATCTATATTATCCTCAGTCGATATCGATCATCAGTCCTCTCCAGCAACCCACCTCAGGACGAGCCAATCATTGTCTGTATAGGCACCCGACCTGCTGGTAGCAGAGCTAAAATTTAAACTCATGAGTTCAAAATGTCAGCTCTGGTGTGCTAGCGTGTTTTACCACTGCACCACCTGATTGTTCCCAGTTAATTTTAACATATACATTCTTTCATTTATTGTCTTTTTTACCATCGCTTTATCCTTATTTAGGGGCACGCGATTGACTGGGTGAAAGACATGAAACACCCTGGACAGGTTGCCAGTCCATCACAGGGCAAACACACTTACACACACGTTTACAAAGACACACACACTCATACCTGGGGGGACTTTTAGTATCTTTTAGCATGTATTTGGACTGTGGGAGGAAACTAGAGCCCCCGGATAAACCCACACAGACATGGGGAGAACATGTGGATTAATACGGCTGGTGTGTATCTTGGTGCTTGAACTGATTTTCAGTTGTTTTTCATCACAACTCTACTAATCTCCTCTTTCAGACAAGGCTCATATGAGCTATGAATGATCAGGGCCTTAACTGGTTATATTTTGTCCCAGTGACCTATCTTGCTCATGCTTCCTTGTGATCCACGTTTCAGACACAGTCTGTCTCCATCTAGTGGTAGCAGTAGATTCTCACTGCACACGTTACTGTCATGCAGGCATTGCTTTCATACAGTATGTGCATATGGACATGCCTAAAATACACTGACGTGCCGAAAAAACTGGTACAACAGGAGACTATAGCAACTGGTGGTGGCTCCATAATGGTATGGGAACCCCAGGTACATCTACAAACATCTCTGACAGGTGACCGCTATGTGTGCCTCCTTTCTGATGAGTTATACCCGTTCATGTCCTGCATTCATTCTGATGGGTTTGCCCTCTTCCAACAGGACAATGCGCCGCCACACACGTCTAGAGACGCCAAATTATGGTTAGAGAAACATTCATCTGAGTTTGGGGTTTTGCTATTCCCACATAAGTCACCAGCTCCCACAGAAATCCTGTAGTTTGCCAAACATAAATCCTACACCTTGGAATACAAGAGAATGGTGGACCATTCTGCTTGAGTTATGAGAGTATTTCCATAAGTCGTGGAGTCCATGCCACGTATTTCTGAAGTCCTACATGCTTAGGACACAGCCCCATACCATGACAGACCCTGGCTTTTGGGCTTGTTGCTGATAACAGTCTGGATGGTCCTTTTCGTCTTTGGTCTGGAGCACACGGCGTCCATTTTTTCCAAAAAAAAAGACCTGGAATGCTGATTCATCTGACCACAATACACGTTCCACTGTGTGATGGTCCATCCTAGATGCCTACAAGCCCAGAGAAGTCAACGCTGCTTCTGATCATGGTTAACATAGGGCTTCTTTTTTGCACAGTACAGTTTTAAGTGGCATTTGTGCATGTAACTCTGTATTGTAGTGCCTGACAAAGGTTTGCCAAAGTAATCCCTCACCCATGTGGTTATATCAGCTATTGTTGAGTGGTGGTTCTTGATGCAGTGCCGTCTGAGAGATCGAAGATCATGAGCGTTCAGCTTAAGCTTGTCCCTTTGGCCTTTATACACTGAAATTCCTCCAGATTCCTTGAATCATTTAATGATATTATGCACTGTAGAGGGAGAAATATGCAAATCCCTTCCAATCTTTCTTTGAGGTTCATTGTTTTTAAACATTTCAATCATTTTCGCACACATTTGTTGACAAACTGGAGATCCTCTGATCATCTTTGCTCATCAGAGACTCAGCCTTTCCTGGATGCTGCTTTTATACCAAACCATGATTACAATCACTTGTTGACATCACCTGACATCAGTATTTAGTTTTTTCATCTCATTACTAGCCCTAAATTGCCCCGTCCCAACTTTTTTTGGAATGTGTTGCAGTCCTGAAATGCAGGAATAGATGTTTATTAATAAATGAAATGAAGTTGAGCAGACAAAACATGAAATATTTTGGGTTCAGACTGTCTGCAATCAAATAAAAGTCAAAGTAAATGTAAGTTTATTTGCATTTTCTATACTGTCCCAACTTCTTCTGATTGTACTTGGTAAATCATACACCTGACTATAATCCAACACAATCCCTGACTTTATGCAAGTGTACCTAAAAGAAGTGGTGCTATTAATAATTTTATGTAAGGAAAGAATGAAAACTGGGTAGTGCAACACCCAACTAAGTCTTTTTCACTCTCACATTTTTTCAGGGATGTTTCCTAATCATGATTAGACAACACACACTGGCATTAGTTCCTACCAGGCATATTTTGGGCATTGCTTTGGGTCTCAGTCTTTTCCTGTCTGTTCCCGTTTGTTCTTTCTTGTTTTCTGATCTGGTGAATAGAACGTTTCACACATTTAGGCTTGTTTCCTTCACAACAGTGGACTGCAGCACTGCCACCTTTCCGTTTGGCATTATGTCATGCATATTCTGCATCTCTATTCATCAGTGAAATGTTATGACTCATGTAATTTGTGCATCTACAATGCAGTGAGTGGCTTGTTTGTTTTACTTAGAAAACCGCTGTTCCCTCACCAGGAATTTATTGATTGATTCCTGCTAAAACAAACTATTTGAACAAGATAACAGAGGATACAGGATCATTTCCTGTATAGTTAACCTAGAATGCTATCATTAGTTCCTTGGATCCTTTTTTAGCAGGTTCTGTTTGCTGCCTAAAATGCACTTTTCTTTACTCAATGACTGTAGTCCAGTAAGTTTGCTTTTTTTTTTTAAACGCCACTAGTACAAATTCAGTGCACACCCTTGTGACTAGCTCACATTACAAAATAAACTTAAAGCCTTTGAAGCCATAGGTGTGACACATTTTTAGCCTTGTCATAAACTGTCATGTTCTGAGATAATCCTGTGGTAAGAGGCATGTATAATCCAGTTTCACCAACAATGTAACAATATCCAGGAGTGTAGAGAGCAAAACTCTCACATTGACATGCATAAAAATAATATAATTAAATTCATAGTATTTGTAGTAATGATATACACCGATCAGCCATAACATTAAAACCAGCTTCTTGTTTCTACACTCACTGTCCATTTTATCAGCTCCACTTACCATATAGAAGCACTTTGTAGTTCTACAGTACAATTACTGACTGTAGTCCATCTACAGTATTTCTCTGCTTACTTTTTTAACCTGCTTTCACCCTATTCTTCAATGGTCAGGACTCTCCCAGGACCACTACAGAGCAGGTACATTGTACATTGTACAACTGTGTACATTTAGTTTTGTGCCATGTTATTATGCCATACAGTTTGTTGTTAAAATAAAAGAAGCTTAGGCGCCCAGGTGGCACAGCGGGATATTCCGCTTTCACACCAGCACCGATTTTCTGAACTCCTGGGCGTCATCTAGCGGGCATAATTGGCAGATAGTAATTGGCCACCGTATCTGCAGGGTGGGGGCCGGACTATGTATGGGTGGGTGGGTCTTCATCCGCTGTGTAAGGACCCTGATTGGCGGAAGAGATGCCTGTGCAGAAAGCAGGGGCGAGAGGAGGAGACCTCTTCCGACACGTGTACAGCGACGTGCTCTCCTCGGATGCAATCTGGTATCTCTCAGCAGCGGAAGACAAAATTAAGTGCACTAAATTGGGAGGAAAATGGGGAGAAAATGCATTAAATAAATAAAAAATAATAAAAAATTAAAAGAAGCTTAAATGAGATTCTAAATAACATTTTTTGGAGTAAAATTAACTGTTTAGGTTAATCGACTAATCTGTGAAATAGTCTGTAGATGAATCGATAGAAAAGTAGTTGTTAGTGGCAGCCCTAATTTATATTTATATTATATTTGGTAAGAGACTTCATATAAATAAGACCAGTATTATGTAATCCATTTTGACTTAACCCCCCCCCCCCCCCCCCCCCCTTAGTCTCTTTCTCACATTCCCTCACCACACTCTCTTTCCTCCTCTTTTCATTCTGTTCTGTTGGGAAGCTTCGAGTTATTTGCCCCCTCGCTATGCCCACTACTTCTTTTCTGAATCGGGGACATCCACACACACACACACAAACACACACACACACACACACACACACACACACACACACACACGCACTACAAAAATAGTCTTCTAGCTAATCATATTAATGTAATCTTGTATTGGTTTAATAGTATTTGCTGTTCTAGCTTCTCTTTCAAGCTATTTGTTTTCCACATGGATTAACAGTTGTGATTTTAGGTTCTTTGGTGCATACCTCATTAGCCCATTGATTGCACTTTGGACTGTAGCCAGTCGGTAGCTCGGATCCCCCGGATTGTGAGCATTGATTGGTTTACAAAGGGCACTGTGTTGGCTGATTGGTTTAGGCTTGTGAGTCACATGCTCATTGGCTATGTTTTTTATAAACAAATGTGTACCACTTCAGCTTTCCAAAACCAGTCTTAGTGTTTTAGTCAGCACAGGACAGGAAAAGAGAAGTTCAGCCCTTTCCTGTTCTCTTGCTCTCACTTTCTCTTCTGATCTCCTTCCTTCTCTCTTCCAGACACATCGGAAATTGATGGAAATGCCATGCTTTCTGTTCTTTTATACCCCACGCTTTGATGTTGACCACTTTGGGAAGGTCACATTTACTTAGTCTAGGTCTGTCTTGAATGGATCCATCTTCTTAACAATTGGAGGAGTTTTTTTTCTGACCGCTATTCAAGTTCCATGGACGTCCTACCAAGCATAAGCCACTGCCTTATAAAGTGAGGTTCATTAAGAGCCATTTTGTACATTAAAGCTAGAATTTAAGACAGATACTGTGGACAGCTGCTTGGAGTGAAGGCTTCAGGAGGGTCCAGTTGTACCTGGTTGTGTTGTTTGACGGAGCTCATTGTCGTGTTTTCTCTAATGGAAATTATTCTCAACCTTGTAACTCCAGACCCCTCTCCATCCACCTCTCCAACTAATACTGTGAGTTTTTCAGATCTTTAAAAATTTCTTCTAGTGTGAGTTCTAGAAGCAGTTTGTAGTTCTACAATTACTGACTGTAGTCCATCTGTTACTCTACATACTTTTTTAACCTGCTTTCACCCTGTTCTTCAATGGTCAGGACCCCCACAGGACCACTACAGAGCAGGTATTATTTAGGTGGTGGATCATTCTCAGCACTGCAGTGACACTGGCATGGTGGTGGTGTGTTAGTGTGTGTTCTACTGGTATGAGTGGATCAGACACATCAGCGCTGCTGGAGTTTTTAAATACCGTGTCCACTCACTGTCCACGCCTACCTAGTTGGTCCACCTTGTAGATGTAAAGTCAGAGATGATCGCTCATCTGTTGCTGCTGTTTGAGTTGGACTATTCTCAGTCCAGCAGTGACGGTGAGGTGTTTAAAAACTCCAGCAGCGCTGCTGTGTCTGATCCACTTATACCAGCACAACACACACTAACACACCACCACCATGTCAGTGTCACTGTATAGCAATATATTTGTTTTAGTGCATTGTTTTAGTAATGACTTCATTTAACTGACATGTTTTCTGGTGACTATTACTCATGCAGAAATGGTCTACAAGTGATTTCCTGGATGAGTCTGAAACCATAGCCTATGTTCTACATAGTGGGTGACTAAACCATTTAAAGTCTGATAACCAGACATGATGTTTTGTACAGTAGTGTGTAATTTGGGACACAGCTGTTTCGAATTCCTTATTCCTCAGCAGTTGTCTATAACCCTAGACAGTTCATAATAAGTTTGCTCCCTATGTTTATACCCACTCTTAGAAAAACTTACACTGTTACTAATGAGTCTGTTACTGTAATAAATACTGTAACATTTTCAGTGTAATACTTGGAGTGAAATTATGTAGATGGTTTAATGTACATGTTTGACTGGTAATAAAAATACAACGTTTTAATTAAAAAAAGAACGCTAATTCAGTTAGGATAGTGGGAAAAATGCAAATAAAAACACACATAAATGAGTCTTTTCTTGTTTATACTATTAACAATTAGTAAAATATGTAATGAGGGGAATGTAAAATAATTAAAATAATGTAAAATAAGTAATGTGAGCAAAGCAAGTGTAACAGACCCATAAAAATGATAAAGTTATTATAATATAGGAGTCGAAATTATGGTTTAGTATAGTTGGTATCAGTGTAAGGGAACAATGATTAACATCTGTTTCTACAACACTAATTACAAAAATAGTAAGGACAAGGGGGAAAATGTAATAAAACAAACTTTTTTTCAATGTAAGACACATACACCGATCAGCCATAACATTAAAACCACCTCCTTGTTTCTACACTCACTGTCCATTTTATCAGCTCCACTTACCATATAGAAGCACTTTGTAGTTCTACAATTACTGACTGTAGTCCATCTGATTCTCTGCATGCTTTGTTAGCCCCCTTTTATGCTGTTCTTCAATGGTCAGGACCACCACAGAGTAGGTATTATTTAGGTGGTGGATCAATCTCAGCACTGCAGTGACACTGACATGGTGGTGGTGTGTTAGTGTGTGTTGTGCTGGTATGAGTAGATAAGACACAGCAATGCTGATGGAGTTTTAAAACACCTCACTGTCACTGCTGGACTGAGAATAGTCCACCAACCAAAAACATCCAGCCAACAGCGCCACATGGGCAGCATCCTGTGACCACTGATGAAGGTCTAGAAGATGACCAACTCAAACAGTAGCAATAGATGAGCGATCGTCTCTGACTTTACATCTACAAGGTGGACCCACTAGGTAGGAGTGTCTAATAGAGTGGACAGTGAGTGGACACGGTATTTAAAAACTCCAGCAGCGCTGCTGTGTCCAATCCACTCATACCATCACAACACACACTAACACACCACCACCATGTCAGTGTCACTGCAGTGCTGAGATTGATCCACCACCCAAATAATACCTGCGCTTTGGTGGTCCTGTGGGGGTTCTGACCATTGAAGAACAGCATGAAAGAGGGGTAACAAAGTATGTAGAGAAACAGATGGACTACAGTTAGTAATTGTAGAACTACAAAGTGCTTCTATATGGTAAGTGGAGCTGATAAAATGGACAGTAAGTGTAGAAACAAGGAGGTGGTTTTAATGTTATGGCTGATCAGTATAAGAGAGTCTTTTCTTGTTTTTGCCTTTAATATTTAATAATATAGAATATAAAATTATTGTAAAAGCAATGTTAGTAAATCAAGTCTCCCTCCTAATCACATTATAAACATGCCCACAAGGATCCTCAATTTACTCTGCTTTTCCTTTTCTTATAAATGCTAACATGGCTAAATAGATTAAAAAGGCTTAATAAACCCTGCCATCTAACACAGAGTCTGGAAGGCTGAGCTTTATGCTGTCAAAAAATGACGCTGACGGGCTACAACAGCAGAAGACGCCCACTGGGTTTCAATCTTGTCCAAAGATTTTGCACCATTCTGTAGAAACTTAGAAAAACAGATTCTACACCATGCCATGGTCAGTTTTTTTTATATGTTTCTGACCTGCGTCTGTATGATTATATTAATTGCACTGCTGCCACATGATTCATTGTTGGATAATTACATTAATGAGCAGGTGTACAGTTGATTCTAATAGGAGTCCGAGTGTGATTGGGGTTTAATATAGTAGTTAGTTAATACAGGCATTAGGAACAGTGATTAACATCTGTTTTTCCAAGACGAATTCCAAAAAAGTTAGGACAGTGGAAAAAATTTACATTAAAACAGCAATGATATTTAATGTAGTTTCATCTACACTTTCTATACTAGATGGTTGCAACATGTTCCAAAAAGAGTTGAGAACGGGGCATATTAAGTACCATTTTACATCATGTTGTCTTTTTTTACAACCATCTGTAAACATTTGGAGACTAGGGAAACCAGTTGATGTGGTAAAAGTGGATTATTGTTCTTAGTTTTGGCTTGATATAACACATGTGCTGTTCACAACTCTGGGAACTCAGTTGTTATATAAGGAGACAGGTCTAGACTGCAGGCAGGCCAGTCTAGCACTTGCAGTTTGTGTTACTATGAAGCTTTTTGCCTACTGTTCCATTTTTTGGAACTGGGTGTAGATATATGAGGAAAACATGAGTAGTCATTGAATAAATGTATGACTATATGCAATGTACATAAATCATATCTTGTATCTTGTTAGCTTTACTTTTGACTATATACACCGATCAGCCATAACATTAAAATCACCTCCTTGTTTCTACACTCACTGTCCATTTTATCAGCTCCACTTACCATATAGAAGCACTTTGTAGTTCTACAATTACTGACTGTATTCCATCTGTTTTTCTACATACCTTTTTAGCCTGCTTTCACCCTGTTCTTCAATGGTCAGGACCCCCACAGGACCACCAGAGATCAGGTATTACTTAGGTGGTGGATCATTCTCAGCACTGCAGTGACAATGACATGGTGGTGGTGTGTTAGTGTGTGTTGTGCTGGTATGAGTGGAACACAGCATCACTGCTGAAGTTTTTAAATACCATGTCCACTCACTATCCACTATATTAGACACTCCTACCTAGTTGGTCCACCTTGTAGTAGTAACGTCAGAGACGATCGCTCATCTATTGCTGCTGTTTGTGTTGGTCATCTAATCTTCTAGACCTTCATTAGTGGTCACAGGCTGTTTCCCACGGGGCTCTGTTGGCTGGATATTTTTGGCTGGTGGACTTTTCTCAGTCCAGCAGTGACAGTAAGGTGTTTAAAAACTCAATCTGTGTCTGATCCATTCATACCAGCACAACACACACTAACACACCACCATGTCAGTGTCACTGCAGTGCTGAGAATGATCCACCACCCAAATAATACCTACTCTGTGGTGGTCCTGGGAGAGTCCTGACCATTGAATAACAGCATGAAAGGGGGCTAACAAAGCATGCAGAGAAACATATGGACTACAGTCAGTAATTGCAGAACTACAAATTGCTTTGCCAGTGTTAGTCCATGGTTTGTGTCTGGTTACATTATTGCACAGTACAGTCATTACTAAAAGCTGTCAAATTCCTTCTTTGGACTGAAAGTTAGACTCTGATTGCTGTGATTGTGAAATAAGTGTGTGTGTGTGTGTGTGTGTGTGTGTGTGTGTGTGTAAGTGTGTGCGTGTGTTGCATGCCTAACCTCATTTAGGATTTTGTTATGTAATTGTTCATTAATGATGAAAAGGGCCATTGTTGGTGACAGGAAAAAAGAAAAAAGGGAACAGAAAAGCGGATTTCTAAAATTCTTTGAGACTTTGTTTAAGTATGTGGGTCTTTAGCTGGTTGGTAGAGAAAGAGAGAGACTTTGGCATCAGTACTGGATTGACTGTTTCCTCTTTTTTTTGTCTAGACTAGTGAAAAATTAATATTGACACATCCTGCGGTCTGCTGGCTTTTGTAAAAACGTGCATAATTTTACATTCATAAAGCTGCAATAGACATTAAAGCAGATTCATAAATATTTATTTAAAATAATAAGAATGAAAAGCCTTGTGTACAATATCAACATGTTTTACCACCACTTTATCCTGGTCAGGGTTGCGGTGGGTACAGCTTCCTGTGAATAATTGGGTGCAATGCGATAACACACTGCAAACAGGATACAGAATGCCAATTCTTTGCAGGACTTCAGCCAAGAACCCCCAACTCATAGCCAGTCATGTCTGTATGTACAAGCCCGACCAGCCGATAGCACCACAAGGAATACGATCCCTGCATCCCATGGATAGTGGGCTAGGATAATTTACCGATGCCTCTCCTGCATGCCTATTAGGAATACACCAATCAGGCACCTTCCTAATATTGTGTTGGTCCCCCTTTTGCTGCCAAAACAGCCCTGCAACTGTGATGCACTGTGTATTCTGACACCTTTCTATTAGAACCAGCATTAACTTCTTCAGCAATTTGAGCTACAGTAGATCGTCTGTTGGATCGGACCACATGGACCCGCGTGCATCAATGAGCCTTGGCCGCCCATGACCCTGTCGCCGCTTTACCACTGTTCCTTCCTTGGACCACCTTTGATAGATACTGACCACGGCAGACCAGGAACACCCCACAAGAGCTGCAGTTTTCGAGATGCTCTGTCACAATTTTTCATGCTTCTAAAACATCAACTTTGAGGATAAAATGGTCACTTGCTTCCTAATATATTCCACCCACTAACAGGTGCCGTGATGAAGAGATAATCAGTGTTATTCACCTGTCAGTGGTCATAATGTTATGCCTAGTCGGTGTACAATGTACTTATTTAGCATTGGAATTCATTATCATACTTGGTTTGTGAATCTCGTCTATAAAAGCTGGCTAGTTTTTCCCCTTACTTACTTGTTGGGAATACAATGATGGATGACTAATCCTATTACTTTTTTCTCTGTATACCTGTGTTGTGTTTTTTGGCCCTTGGCTGGGCCACTCAACTACATTCAGATAGTTTTCCCAAAGCCTTCCAGTGTTGTTTTGGCTGTATGTTTTGGTCATTGTTGTGTTGATGCTTCTCAGTTCTTGGACATCATGGCTTGATTTTTGTCTTGACAATGCAGTGTAAATTACGAGGCCTTATATGTAGATCCAGGTGTGTGCCATTCCAGCCTGTGTTTAATCAATTCCAGTTGCAACATGTTGACACCATTTGAGTTCTAGACCCATCTCATGGGTAATTAAAGAAAACGGGATGTATCTGACTACAATTTAGAGTGACACAGCAAAGGGTTTGAGTATTTTTGTAAAGAAGAGCTCTAAAATCATGTTTTTGTCTTTTGTCTTTGTCAGTACAGAAAGTGTGCACAAACTCAATAGGTCTGAGTACTTTCTACACTGATCAGCCATAACATTAAAACCACCTTGTTTCTACACTGACTGTCCATTTTATCAGCTCCACTTATCATATAGAAGCACTTTGTAGTTCTACAATTACTGACTGCAGTCCATCTGTTTCTCTGCATGCTTTGTTAGCCCCCTTTCATGCTGTTCTTCAGTGGTTAGGGTGGTGGGTCATTCTCAGCACTGCAGTGACACTGACATCGTGGTGGTGTGTTAATGTGTGTTGTGCTGGTATGAGTGGATCTGACACAGCAGTGCTGCTGGAGTTTTTAAATACCGTGTCCATGCACTGTCCACTCTATTAGACACTCCTACCTAGTTGGTCCACCTTGTAGATGTAAAGTCAGAGATGATCACTCATCTTTTGCTGCTGTTTGAGTTGGTCATCTTCTAGACCCTCATCAGTGGTCACAGGATGCTGCCCATGGAGCGCTGTTGGCTGGATATTTTTGGTTGGTGGACTATTCTCAGTCCAGCAGTGACAGTGAGGTGTTTAAAAACTCCATCAGCGCTGGGACAAACTGACAAAAGTAGAGAATATATCCAATGTTTTCACTGATCAACTTCATTCTGCAAGTGCTTGCAGAGCGCTGTGCGACTGAGGAGAGATATCTAGCTTGTCAAGTATCTGGATCTGAGTCGCCCAACTGGCAATGAGTGCTATCTCGAACAGCCAATGAGAACGCAAGATATGGTGAGGGGAAACGCAGAATAATATAGTTTATCAGAATACATCGGCACACACACAAATTTTACAGTATTTCTGAACTTATTGTTCTCTACAAAACATAACACCAACGCTGCATTGCAAAAAATAATTATTAACCTCAAACTCACTATAGATCAATTCAAGCCAAATCCACTCAGATTCATTTATTTTTTCTCCTTGATTTTACGCTGCACATCAGCGCATTAACAACTTTGATCGCTCGCTACTTGTTGACGTGCATTTCTGGACGGGGTATCATTAAACCTTTCGTCACTTGTTTGTTTTCATGACAAAACATAGTTAGGGACACCAGAGACGCTCGTCTGCGATTCCAGTTGGTGATAGATGGTGTAGTGTGAAACCCCCTATCACCGATCAATCGTGTAGTGTGAAAGCCAGGCAGACTTGAAAGACTCCCAATTACAAGAGATCCGGTTGTGTAGTGTGAACCAGAGCGGTAGAGAGAACAGAGTGGCGACACTCCCATAGGGAACCGTTGGAAAGGCGGCGGGACATTTTTTCTGTGCAGCTTCCGGGTTGTGGAGCTCTGTATAGTTCCAAACAACCCATAGAGCCCCATTCATTTCCATTACTTATCAAACATTTTTAGCTGTATGTTGCTTTGTTTAAAAAAAATTATGAATTGAATGTCATTAATATACTTAATACTGTTATTGTTTAGCATTTGCTCAGCACTAAATGTTACATGTTTATCTTAATTAATAGGTATAACCCAATTTAGCTTAGTCAGTTAAGCTTAATTAATGACACACGAGTCTTTTCACCTAAAATGAGTTGATTAATCAAGAGTCTTGTTACAGAAATGATCATAAAACATTAGAACCACAATAAATCATTATACTTTTACTTTCATACTTAAGTACATTTGAAGGTAAGTTTAGTTTAGTACTTTAGTGGAGGTAAAGAGTATTTTTACTTTTACTACTACTTTTACTGGAGTAATATGTTACCTTGGATATCTCTACTTTAACTCAACTACATGGTTTGTGTACCTTGTCCACCACTTACATTAGACAAAATGAACTAGTGCATATTCATAATGAATTCATTAATGTATTACATGTAGGAATCAATTATTAATCACTCATGAAATAAGAGATGAATGAATGCTTTTTCATGTACCTGCACTAGGGCTGGGCGATATATCGAGTTTTAAAGATATATCGATATATTTTCATACGCGATATAAGATAAGACAATATCGCTTATATCGATATAGATGTTGCGTTCCAGTTAGATCCGACAGGTTCGGAGTTTTATATCGGGCGCAGAACGCTGAGACGAGCGAGCGAGCGCAGCTACTATGGGGAGCGAGATGCGGGTTTTACCCCGAAAAAATAATGAAAAAACACACAAGAAAAGCAAAAGAGAACTTAATATTTTCACAATGATTGGGAGGAAAAGTGTGTGTTTCATTCGCGGGACGACGACAGAGAGCGGCACAATGTGGAGAGAGGCTTCAGTACGTGTCACAGAAACGTCTATTTAAATCGTAGCTACAAATGTGCTCATTCATACAAAACCGTCAGGAACAATATTTACAAAAATATCAGAGATATGATCGCTCTGACTTACTTTACATATTTTACATGTTTAAATATGTCTGTGTTTCCTGCCATGGTAAATCATTGTTAATAATTATTGCAAGAAATAATTAACATGTGATCAGACAGTCTCTTCACATATATGAAAATTTATTATTATTATTAATTATAATATTATCATTAAAGGTGAACCATGCAACCTTATGTTATTCAGGAAGTTTGTATCCTACAAGTAGCCCTTTGGCTTACTCAGTACCCTTAAAGTAGCCCTCTGTTTCAAAAAGGTTGGTGACCCCTGATTTAATATATGCCAATAGTTTATTTTTGAGGAATTTCTCATGTTTATCTACAGCTGAATGTTAATAAAAGTGCCTGTATAACATTTGGAACATGTAGCTTTGTCTCAGAAGCGTCTTTTTGTTATTACCGTATGGGATGAAAAAATATCGAGATATATATCGTATATCGCCATTCAGCTAAAAAATATCGAGATATTATTTTTGATCCATATCGCCCAGCCCTAACCTGCACTATAATGTTTTTGGTACGGTAATGTGTTTATCAATCTGTTCATTCAGTGCAGGTAAACCTTATGAATCCAGCACATGACTTAGTGTTTAGCCAAAATGATTATTATTATGAATCCTCAGGAAAGTGAAGGGAGATTAGTTTATGCAAAAAACAAAACATAAAAAACTTTAATGTCTATACTGTATATTGTCTCTACTACTTAATGATATCGCATTATGTAATGTATGCTAATATAATGTACTGTGTGTTAACAAGAACGACCTATTAACAAGTCATTATAAACATCAATCTTCCACTTTATATACCAAATTGACATTAAAGCAGATGCAGTAAATGTAAACGCAGTTCAAAATACCCAGAAATTGTACAAATGTTTATTATTTAGCGTTTAATATGTCATTTACTGCAGCCCGTCCCATTTGAGAACATGACAGCGCCGGGTTTGTTTGGAACTATTGAGGGTTACATGAACCACGTGACCGCGTAGCGGCGAGATCAAGGAGTGTCGCAACTCTCTCTATCTACGGCTCTGGTGTGAACCTGACAACTTGGAAAGTCGTGTAGTGTGAACTTGGCATTAAATGAACTTTCACCGCACTGGTAAAGTAAAGCACTGAGCAAAACGGCAATTCGCGTCCAGCTTTGTGAGGAACGAAGCGCAAAATGCTTCTCATCTGAATGTGATCCCAGCAGTAGCGGGCTAGTGCATTAGGGGGCATTCACAGGATAAGCGGCGAAGTGGCAGTTGTGCTCGCTGTGCCATTGTTTCCTGTGGAATGGTGCCACTTAGCTACAGTAGGCATATAGCATTTGTAATGCAGTAAAATATCACACAAATACTATATAAAATGTGGGCTTATGAGACTTTGTTCTTATATTCAATCACTTTAACTTATCGTGCAAAAATAAAATCGCTTTATAAACATGATAAAATGCTGCCAATGCTCTAGCGCCATCTACAGGTTGTTTAGTTAAATGACTGTAATCAGTGGAATATGTTAGAAGATGAAATAATATTATCATTCATTATAATTATTTTCAATAACCCAATAGCACAAGTTAAAAACACACCATAGACAGGGTGTTTATTCATTATATGACAATACAGACATTTATATGGGACAGTGGTAGCCTAGTGGGTAGAGCTTTGGGCTATCAACCGGAAGATTGGCGGTTCAAATCCAGGCTCTGCTAAGCATCCAATGTTGGGTCCTTGAGCAAGGCCCTTAACTCTGTCTGCTCCAGGGGCGCCGTAAGGTGGCTGACCCTGCGCTCTGACCCCATATTCCAAACAAGCTGGGATATGCGAAGAAAGAATTTCATTGTACTATGCACCTGTATATGTATATATGACAAATAAAGTATATCTTCTTATCTTCTTCTTATTTAACTACATACACACTAGTTCACACCATTAATCACACAGTAAAACACCTCACAAACAGTAACCAAAACGATTATCATATCCAGATCTTCATATATTATTATATTTTTAAGGATTTTTCCCTGAAAGCATGTTCTTTTAAAAAAATTTAAACCCAATATCATACATGGATGTTCAGCTTGGTCTTGGATGTTCAACTTTTGGAACTGGAAATAAGGAACACCCTGGGCTGGCGGGTTGGCGGAAGGCATAGGGTGGGGGGTGGGATTGGCAGGTGTTTACCTGAGCTGGAGCGTTATATTTTTATAAAAAATATAACGGGTCTTACACAGTCATAGGAACATTATCAAAATGTTTTATTTAGGCTGTTTAACATATATTATTTTTATTCTTTATAATAATAAAATAAATAGAACCATATTTTAGGCAAAACAACATGCATAAAGAACATCATGTAACATTTTTCTCAATAGTGCAAACAACATTTTTACATAATTCATCTTCACACTGACATGCAGAACCGGTTCTGGACTGCGTTGCTTAGGGGGGCAGTGAGACAATCTGCCATAGCGCCGGCCCTGCTTGTGTTACTTTAGTTTCACCCAAAGCCGGATTCCAACCCAGGGCGGAAGAATATGCGCGCTGCGCTCTGCCCACTGCGCTACTCAAACAGCGCTGTATTAAATAGGTTGTTACGCTGATATGCCTGCGCACACACGCCTTTACAAAGACCAAAAATGAACACTACTTAAAAAAATAACCAAACGCTTTCTAATTCCCATGGTAGAAGCAGTTTCCTTCTGTTTCACACATATCGCCCTGTCTCAGTCTAATCTGCAGCATTTCTCTCCCATTGATAAAAATATTGAACTAAGCGCGTCCCGTATCAGTTAAATACGGAATGCCTCGTTTAGTTTCCAAATAAGGAATGATTCCGTATTTTACGGGACGGTTGGCAACCCTAGGTTGGTCCCACTAGACATTTTTATTGTGGTATGTAAAACTGTTCAAAATTATTTCATTTTTATATGTTGTTTTAACACAAAGTTTGCATTGGTAAATAATACGATGCAATAATGTGGTATGATATCATAATTTTTTGGTATCATAAAGTATTTTGAAGAAAAATCTTATTAGAATTGCACATGAACATTGTCAGAATAACCCACATGCAATTAGCTGCTACGCTAGTGAGATTGTTTCCTGTCTTTTGTAATTTAATATTGGACACATAAGCATTTTGAATCAGTTTCTTCTCTAAGAATATAGTCCTGACAGTTTATAGGTGACTGCACAAAGAGTTTGACCACCTTTTCACATACAATTGCTAATTCATTCCTTTGTCATTTCATTGCTTTGTAATTGGAGTAGATGACACAAGCTGTCTCTTGTTTAGGAGTGGCTTTGTTTATCAACAGAAAAAGAGGGCAAAGATAAAAACGTGCCAGTGTCTACCTAGAATGAGTTCCCAGAATGACTCAGTGTCCCTTATTTATGATCTCATTTTCAAAAACTTCCTGAAGCTTAAAAGTACTTTATGCTTTATGTACGTAAACATAGTAACAAAAAAAAAATGAGACAGGGTGGGGATAGTTGTTGTTGTTGTTGCACTGAATGATACATTACTGGCCTAAAGCAGGTGAAACCATGTATGTGTGCTTGCTGAACATCACATATGAAATGGTCTTGCTTTTTTACAGCCTCTTGAGGCTGAGATGTTGTTGCTCTCAGACATTTACAGTAACATTAAGTACAGTCGACCCTCGCCAGTTTAATTAACAGACATGTTGAAAAGGTCTAATTATATAAGTGATGTTTAAATCCACCAGGTTTTTTACCATGACTCATTTTAGTACCAGTGTTTGGCGACAGAGATGGCATGGCTTTGTGCTTTATTTTATAGACCTGTTAGCCACCAATTAAAAGGGATGAAACATACTTTTATGTCACATGATTACTTAATTCAGATATATACACCGATCAGCCATAACATTAAAACCACCTCCTTGTTTCTACACTCACTGTCCATTTTATCAGCTCCACTTAGCATATAGAAACACTTTGTAGTTCTTCAATTACTGACCATCTATTTCTCTACATACTTTTAAATCTGCTTTCATCCTGTTCTTCAATGGTCAGGACCCCCACAGGACCACCACAGAGCAGGTATTATTTGGGTGGGGGATCATTCTCAGCACTGCAGTGACACTGACATGGTGGTGGTGTGTTTGTGTGTGTTGTGCTGGTATGAGTGGATAAGACACAGCAGCGCTGCTGGAGTTTTTAAACACCTCACTGTCACTGCTGGACTGAAAATAGTCCATCAAACAAAAATATCCAGCCAACAGTGCCCTGTAGGCAGCGTCCTGTGACCACTGATGAAGGTCTAGTAGATGACCAACTCAAACAGCAGCAATAGATGAGCGATCGTCTCTGACTTTACATCTACAAGGTGGACCAACTAGGTAGGAGTGTCTAATAGAGTGGACAGTGAGTGGACACGGTATTTAAAAACTCCAGCAGTGCTCATACCAGCACAACACACACTAACACACCACCACCATGTCAGTGTCACTGCAGAGCTGAGAATGATCCACCACCCAAATAATACCCACTCTGTGGGGGTCATGACCATTGAAGAACAGAGTGAAAGGGGGCTAACAAAGCATGCAGAGAAACAGATGGACTACAGTCAGTAATTGTAGAACTACAAAGTGCTTCTGTATGGTACGTGGAGCTGATAAAATGGACAGTGAGTGTAGAAACAAGGAGGTGGTTTTAATGTTATGGCTGATCAGTGTACATGCTAATGTATGCTAAAAAATGCTAATTGATTTTGGACCTTCTGCGTCCACAATTCACAATTGCTTAAACACGCCACTACTAAGCGAAAATTGTGTTACATTCCAATCAAAAAGCTGAAAAATGAGAGGGCTGACAAAAGCTCAAATAATTCCTATTCAAACTACATCAATTCAGCTGATCTTTATCTAAAATCACATAACTACAGCTACAGCAGATCAGTAAGTTAAAACTGCATAGCTACATGTCATTTATTGCTATAGTTAACTGACATTTTTCTATAGTCATTGTTCCTTAATATATTCCTTAATTTAAATATCTCCTGTTTTTCTTTATTCTGGCTGATGAAATCATTATACAGTGGGTACATTGATGTAGACAAACTAGCATGTTAGCTAGCTAACTACTAATAAACCTAGCTCATAAGTTTCCGAGGTTGTCATCTTTTTCTGATATGAATACTAAATTTTATAGATCAGTGACGGCACCCTAATAAGCACTGTTGCTAGGAAATTGTGATGAAATACAGAGAAAAACCTTTACTTGTCATACTTGCGGTACAACGAAATTTAGTTTGACACTCTCCAAAATATAGAAAGGAGAAGAAAATAAAGTATTTAAATAAACATATGGCATATATACACAGGATAAAACCAAGTTAAACTTTGCACAAGTATGTCAATGTAAATGTCAGTACATGGTGAATATAATGTGTTATGGGCACTTGCTGACATTTCAGATGAGTTCACAGATGTAAACACAGTTTGTTCTACGATGGAAGCTGTTTGCACGTGGGTTACGTTCTTTGGCCAAGGTCAGTGTGTGTTTGTCAGTTTGTTTACACATGTGATGACTGGATTATATATATAGAATCCAGGGATTAATGGCAGTGTAGTTCAGGAATAAATGTTAGAAATATACACAGAAGGCAAATGAAATACGAGCCAACAAAACATTGAAGGGAATTGTATTTAGAGGATCCATACATTTATCACATACACCGATCAGCCATAACATTAAAACCACCTCCTTGTTTTTACACTCACTGTCCATTTTACAGCCTCCAACTTACTGACTTATCAAGGTCAAGACCCCCACAGGACCACCACAGAGCAGGATTCTTCCATTACCCCCACTTGACACACAACAGCATTATTATTAGGTGAGATCATTCTCAGCACTGCAGTGACACTGACATGGTGGTGGTGTGTTAGTGTGTGTTGTGCTGGTATGACTGGATCAGACACAGCAGCGCTGCTGGAGTTTTTAAATACCGTGTCCACTCACTGTCCACTCTATTAGACACTCCTACCTAGTTGGTCCACCTTGTAGATGTAAAGTCAGAGATGATCGCTCATCTATTGCTGCTGTTTGAGTTGGCCATCTTCTAGACCTTCATCAGTGGTAACAGGACGCTGCCCACGGGGCGCTGTTGGCTGGATGTTTTTGGTTGGTGGACTATTCTCAGTCCAGCAGTGACAGTGAGGTGTTTAAAAACTCCATCAGCATTGCTGTGTCTGATCCACTCATACCAGCACAACACACTAACACTACCGCCATTGTCATTGCTGAGAATGACCCACCACCCTAGTAACACCTACTCTGTGGTGGTCCTGGGAGAGTCCTGACCATTAAGGAACAGCATAAAAGGGGGGTAACAAAGCATGCAGAGAAACAGATGGACTACAGTCAGTAATTGTAGAACTACAAAGTGCGTTTATATGAAAAGTAGAGCTGATAAAATGGACAGTGAGTGTAGAAACAAGGAGGTGGTTTTAATGTTATGGCTGATCAGTGTATATACATACAGCAATGCAGTTTACTTTCTGGACTGGTTATGAATGCTTTATACTAAATAAAGCATTACAAATAGAAAACTGTTCATCATGTTGATTGTAGGAATTATTTTGCTCTTTTAGAAATCTAATTTATAATTATATAACTAGATAGAGGTAGAATTAAATCATATCCTTTGTAACTAGGGTTTCCAGTAATTCTAGAATTAGTTTGCAACATGCTGTATTGTTTATATGCTTGTGGCACTGTGAAACATGCCCTGGTCTCCCAAAGAACTTGTTTAACTGGTCCCTCATTCCCGGTGAAGGTTTACCACACAGATTTACATGGAATAGAGACTTTATTGGAAGTTACTCTGCTTCCAAGTAGGCCAGTGAGTCTGTTATGAATGAGAAATTGAAGGTACATTACATGGCAAAATGTATGTTGACACTCCTAATTACTGAGTTTGGATTTTGTATTTTGTAACCATGTCCATTGCTAAGAGAAGTATAATATACAGAATTTAGAGTAAATAATATGCCTTTAACGTGCCAATAGCTTAAAGAAAGCTTGTTCCTGTTCCAGCATGACTCTACCCAACACAAAATTAGGGTCCATAAAGGTTTGACCCTATATTGATCTTATTAAGGCCCTGACTGTATTGCCAGTGAACACCTTTGTGATGAATAGGATTTTGGAATGGATTTTTTTACAACCTTCAAACAAATTCAAGAATTAAAGCCTTTCCAGAACATGTACGTACATTATGAATAAAAATGGGTGGCGCCCAGGTGGCACAGCTGGATAATCCGCTAGCACACCAGCGGCGAGATTCTGAACTCCTCGGTTCGAAAGTTGGCGTTGCCACCGGTCGGCTGGGTGCCATCTAGCAGGCATAATTGGCAGTGCCTGCAGGGAGAGATGACCGGACTATGTAGGTGGGGTCTTCAAATGCTGTGGCCCTGATTGGCGGATAGAGGCGCCTGTGAAGAGTGCATGGGTGGAAAAGGGTTCCGTTAAGGGCTGCGCGTGGGTTGGAGGAGGCGTGAGCAGCAATATATCCACCTTAACTACAAAAAATAAATAAATAATCAGGGATCCCCAGCAGTGAAAGACAAATTAACTAGCAATATATATATATATATATATATATATATATATATATATATATATATATATATATATATATATATATATATATATATATATATATATAAATTAGCAGTCCAGTATAACTAAATATAACAATTTATAAAATTAATTTATAGAGATGCAGCCGATATCTCAGAGCTATTCCCAAACAGATCAATTAAACAAGGTTTTATTGTTGATTATGTTGTACTAACACAGTAATGCAGTGGTTTCTATAGCAACCTAGCATTCTGTCAACTACATTTAGTTGTTTAGGTTTGAATCTCCAGTATCTTTTACCTAATAGCCTATAACACAGCAACAACAGATCAGTAAGTTAAATACTGCATAGCCTTGTTAGCCACATGTATTTATAGATATGTTAATGCCATTTTTTAGTGTATTGTTTTAAATGTTATTGCTTTAATTATTAGGTTTCTTAATATATCCTTAATTTAAATATTACTGTTTTGTGTAAACGTTATTCTGACTGTTGAAATCAAAAACACTGTTGGTACATTATTGTATCTACAGACTAGCATGTTAGCTAGCTAACTGCTAATGAAATAGCTCATAAGCTTCCAAGGATGTCATCTTTTTCTGTGATTAATACTAGATTTATTAGATTGGCATTACTGCATCCATATGGGCACTTTTTAATATTTTATTGTCTATTGTAAGTAAGGTGAAAATATTAAAATAACACAATAAGGGCGACACAGTGGCTTAGTGGGTAGCACTGTTGCCTCACAGCAAGATATCGAATCCGTAAAGTGATCCCCAGGCGGGGCGATCCGGGTCCCTGTGTCTGCGTGGGTTTCCTTCGGGTGCTCCGGTTTCCTCCCACAGTCCAAGGACATGCCGCTAGGCTAATTGGAGACACTGAATTGTCCCATAGATACCTAGCTGCTGGGATGCACAGACCAGTGCATTGTAGTGCCGGTCCCAAGCCCGGATAAATAGGGTGGGTTGTGTCAGAAAGGGTATCCGGCGTAAAAACTGTGCCAAATCCCGCCGGCGACCCCTAACGGGAAGAAGCCGGATATGCCGACTTTGTAACCGAAAAACGGGACAAAGGCTGAGGAACAAGAAGAAGATTAAAATAACACAATAAAACAGTTAATAATAATGATAAAAACAAGTGAATCATATAACTGGAACAAGTATGTGAATGTAAATGTCAGTACAAGGTCAATATAGGGTGTGTTCGAAAACCTAGTAAGCTGCCTTGCTGTCTTACTGCCTACATAGGCAGCTGCCTAAGTAGAGAGGATTCTATTAAGTCATTGACTTATAAGGCAGGTTATTCGAACGCAGTATTTAGACAGCGATTTCATCAGTTTTCGCTAACTAAGCTAACACAGTTAGCCTCATGCCATTCAAACCAATGGGATGGGGTGGCACAACACGCTAGCATGTCAACTAACATCTCCCTCTCTGTATCGAAAACGGTTAAATTCACTGACAAGCCCGAATTTGCAAATAAATGTTTATACAAATTAAAAATAAATAATAATTTATTTACGTTTGAAAATAATTCTGTACGTTTCTTCGCACCGTCCGCCACTGAATGCTGGGATTGCCTCCACCGCTAAGGCGGCATCAGATGCTCACTCGTTCTTGAGTCAAAATAGCATTTCAATTTTAAGATACCTTAGTAGGGAGCATATTAATGCATCTAGGATTTCGAACAGCCTCCTTCTCGGGAGTGAGCGTAGGATGACGTCTATGTAGAGAGCTCACTAGGTTTTCGAACACACCCATAATGTGTGGTGGACGCATGTTAACATTATCAGACGCTGTTATCTATTCCATAATTCCAGAATTAATGTAAGAATGTGACATTTATACACACTAATGAACCCCCTGCAATGCCATCACAAACCCCAGATTGGGAAACCCTGGATATAAACATTATTGCTCACAGGATCAACAGATTTACCCACAAATCAATTCTGAAGCTGTTTTGCTTTCACTTTATGGTTTACTGTCCAGAGTCAGAGTGTCAGAGTGAATGTAGAAAGTGTCATACATAAATTTGTAATGTCAAACCAGCTTGTACTCTGACAGATTTATATTAAACTGCCATCACAGACTGGTAGTAAACACTCTAAGCATTGAATAAGACATAAGGCTGCCTCAGCGTTTATTTATTTGGCTGCATTTTTGAGACAAGCAGTGCCAATGCGGATCAGCCCTGTGTACGGAGAGACACACCCTGATCAACGCACTCCTTCCTTGCTCCTGTGCTGCAGCAGAGGTCGTAGTTGCATCAGTTACGAGGAGATCCTATCCGGCCCACCCCTGTTTGAACAACAGGTCGATTATTGCTCATGTGGCCGCTCATCCCAGCCAGATGGCAGAGCTGAGATTCGATATGATGTATTCGAGATCCCAGCTCCAGTGTGCTAGCGTGTGTTTTACCACTGCGCCACCTGAGCGGCTTATCTAACATCTTTAAAAGAAACCTGAAGATGGCAGCTCAGAGATGCTTGCCATCCAGAGTGACAGAGCTTGTAGAGAGGGATCCAAGAATACTGCAGCTGAAAACAGCATTAAAAATGCATTTAAAGGCTGGCTTGTTTACATTTTTCTGATAGTCATGATGTGCCAGGAACCTAAGAGGTATCCCAAATCCATCATCTTTTCTGCTAAATAGCCAGCATCCTATAATACACTATATTGCCAAAAGTATTCACTCACCCATCCAAGTCATTGAATTCAGGTGTTCCAATCACTTCCATGGCCACAGGTGTATAAAACCAAGCACCTAGGCATACAGACTGCTTCTACAAACATTAGTGAAAGAATGGCTCACTCTCAGGAGCTCAGTGAATTCCAGCATGGTACCGTGATAGGATGCCACCTGTGCAACAAGTCCAGTGGTGAAATTTCCTCACTACTAAATATTCCACAGTCGACTGTCAGTGGTATTATAACAAAGTGGAAGCAATTGGGAACGACAGCAACTCAGCCACGAAGTGGTAGCCACGTAAAATGACAGAGCGGGGTCAGCGGATGCTGAGGCGCATAGTGCGAATGGGTTTCCATGGCCGAGCAGCTGCATTCAAGCCTTACATCACCAAGCGCAATGCAAAGTGTCAGATGCAGTGGTGTAAAGCATGCTGCCACTGGACTCTAGAGCAATGGAGACGTGTTCTCTGGAGTGACGAATCACGCTTCTCCGTCTGGCAATCTGATGGACGAGTCTGGTTTTGGTGGTTGCCAGGAGAACGGTACTTGTCTGACTGCATTGTGCTAAGTGTAAAGTTTGGTGGAGGGGGGATTATGGTGTGGGGTTGTCTTTCAGGAGTCGGGCTCGGCCCCTTAGTTTCAGTGAAAGGAACTCTTAATGCTTCAGCATACCAAGAGATTTTGGACAATTTCATGCTCCCAACTTTGTGGGAACAGTTTGGGGATGGCCCCTTTCTGTTCCAACATGACTGCGCACCAGTGCACAAAGCAAGGTCCATAAAGACATGGATGAGCGAGTTTGGTTTGGAAGAACTTGACTGGCCTGCACAGAGTCCTGACCTCAACCCGATAGAACATCTTTGGGATGAATTATGAATTAGAGCGGAGACTGCGAGCCAGGCCTTCTCGTCCAACATCAGTGTCTGACCTCACAAATGCGCTTCTGGAAGAACGGTAAAAAAATTCCCATAAACACACTCCTAAACCTTGTGGAAAGCCTTCCCAGAAGAGTTGAAGCTGTTATAGGTGCAAAGGGTGGGCCGACATGATATTAAACCCTATGGATTAAGAATGTGATGTCGCTCAAGTTCATATGTGTGTAAAGGCAGACGAGCGAATACTTTTGGCAATATAGTGTATCATGGCTGCATTTTTGAGACAAGTAATTTTTGTCAGATTTGCAACCTCACCACAGCTTTACTTCTCACCCAGTGAACTAGTTTTCCAGAGCAGAACTTTCCAGTGCATGTTTCACGGAACATTGGCTAAGTGATTTTCTCATTGTTTCTGGTGATTCATATTATGCTTTTGAGTGTTTTTGAAGTGACCTCATCAGCATTTGTAGTTCAGATGTAGTGTCAGATAACTGTCCTTTCATTTACAGTCAAGCCGGAAAGTCTGCACAACCCTTTTCACCTTCTCCACGTTTTATTACCATACAGACTCATTCTATAATAGATTGAATATGCAATTTTATTTTACTGACAAAAATGGTTTATTTAGGGGTTACATATCTGTACACACCCTTAGCCTAATACTTGGTTGATGCACCTTTGGCAGCAATTACAGCTTTAAGGCGTCTTGGGGGAAAAAAGCTACGAGCTCAGCACACTTGTTTCTGGACATTTTTGCCCACTCCTCTTGGCATATACTTGAAGGCTTCGTCAGGTTGGATGTTGAGTGTCGGTACTCGGTACACAGCCATTTTCAGCTCCTTTCACAGATCTGGGCTCTGGCTGGGCCACTCAAGAACATTCACAGGCTTTCTCCGAATCCACTCCTTTGTTCTCTTGGCTGTGTGCTTCAGGTCGTTGTCATGTTGGAAGGTAAACTTTCGCCTCAGTCTGAGGTCCAGAGCACTCTGGAGCAGGTTTTCTTCAAGGATCTTGGTGTACTTAGCTGCATTCATCTTTCCCTCTATCAGGACTAGTCCTTTGGGCGGTCCCGCTGCTGAAAAAAACGTCCCCACATCATGATGCTGCCACCGCCATGCTTCACTGTAGGGATGGCATTAGCCAGGTGATAAGCGGTGCATGGTTTCCTCCAGACGTGACGCTTGGTATTCAGGCCAAAAATTTCAATTTTGGTTTCATCAGACCAGAGAATCTTGTTTCTCGTGGTTTGAGAGTTTTCTAGGTGCCTTTTGGCAAACTCCAAGCGGGATGTCATGTGACTTTTACTAAGGATTGGCTTCTGTCTGGCAACTCTATCATAAAGACGTGATTTGGTTGATCTTCTGACAGGTTCTCCCATCTCCACAAGGAAATGCTGGAGCTCTGTCAGAGTGACCCTCGGGTTCCTGCTCACCTGTCTGGCCAAGGCCCGTCTTCCCCGATCGCCCGGTTTGGCCAGGCGGCCAGGTCTAGGAAGATTTTTGGTGGTTCCAAACTTCATCCATTTACGAATGATGGTGGCCACTGTGCTCTTTGCGACCTGTAAAGCTGCAGCAATGTTTCTGTACCCTTCTCCAGATCTATGCCTTGACACAATCCTCTTTCTGAGGTCTGCAGATAATTCCTTTGACCCCATGGCTTGGCGTTTGCTCTGATATGCACATGTCAACTGTGGGACCTTATAAAGGCAGGTGTTGACAATCCATGGCCGAGCATCCTATGCTCATTAAGATTAAGATTAAGATCATGTCCAATGAATTACATTTAGCACAGGTGAACTCCAATTCAATTGTAGAAACATCTCAAGCAGTATCAGTGAAAACAAAATGCACCTCAGCTCACTTTTGGGTGTCATATCAAATATAAAGGGGTGCACACTTGTGTACATATGATATTTTACATTTTGATTTTTAATAAATTAGCACAAATGTCTTAAAACCTTTGTCATTGTGGGCTATTTTGTGTAGAATCTTGTGACAAAAAAAGAACTCAATCTATTATAGAATGAGTCTGTAATATAATAAAACGTGGAGAAGGTGAAAGGGGTGTGAAAACTTTCCAGCTTTACTGTAAATTAAATGTTGGTCAGTGCGGAGTCACACAATGTGACATAGTGTGTGCATGAATGAGCTGGCAGTTTACTCATGTTACACATAGAGTGTCTGGGTAAATAAAATATACTTAAGATAAATAAGGGTACATTGTAGGGGATTATACAGTGGCTTGAAAAGACATTCTGTCCCAAAAGCATTTGATATTTCATTATCTTATATATACAAAAAAACGTGTTAAGATATGTATTATGGTGTTTAAAAAATTATAAATAAACAGAAAATAGGGGGATTTGATTACGCATGTTTGTTTGTTTATTAGGATTTTAACATCATGTTTTACACTTTGGTTACATGTATGACAGAAGCGGTAGTTACTCATTACACAAGATTCATCAGTTCACAAGATTATGGACAATTTAGTGTCTCCAATTCACCTCACTTGCATGTCTTTGGACTGTGGGAGGAAACCGGAGCGCCCAGAGTAAACCCACGCAGATACGGGGAGAACGTGCAAACTCCACACAGAAAGGACCCAGACCGCCCCACCTGGGGATCGAACCCAGGACCTTCTTGCTGTGAGGCGACAGTGCGACCCACTTAGCCTGATTACGCTTGTAATTGTGAGGCTAGTTTCTGTCTCATTCAACGCATTACCCTTTTTAACCCAGACTGCATTCACACAGACATTCTTGGCATCCATCAAAAATTTTACTGACAACCAACAATTTTAATGAGAACAATGAATTAATGGGTCACATACAAAACTGCCCAATCCAGCTTTAAAAGATTGTTATTTTGACATAACATTAAACTAAGACTTATATATTGTTGATTAGAAATATTCAGAAATATTCAGACTTCTTGACATGATCAGACCTCTAGACTCTTGATAGAATTGGCATTTTTACTAATAAATCTACACTTAATCACTTATAATGTCAAAGGTAAAATATGTTTTTCAAAAAGAGTTAAAAGAGTTTTGTACCCTGTTTCAATCTGAATTGATTGGACATAGTTTGGAAAGACACACTTGTCTCTATGAGGGCTAATAATTTATATTGCACTATCAGGAAAAAAAACACCATGAAGTCCAAATAACTGTCTGTGAATTGCCGCAATCAAACTGTACCAAGACATAAATTAGGGCAAGAATATGAAACAATAACTAAGGCTGTGACTATTCCCAGGACCACAGTGGTATCAATCATTTTGAAAATGAAAGAAGCTTGGCCTAACCTTAAACCTTCCTAAAGTTTCAGCATTAAAAAAGAACCTAAAATTCACTCTAAATGAGCTCCAGAAATCCTGTGCTGGATGGACAACCACCCTATATTACTTCTTAAGTCACACTTTCATGGCAAGTGACAAGACGGAAGTCAATGTTAAGTAAAAGGTATTTGTCAGTCCACTTAATGTGGAACTCTTTAGGCATAACAGCAAGCACTATGACTTGCATATCATCTGGATTTACAATCCCTATGGTGAAACATGGTGGTGGCAGCATCATGCTATCATGGATCAGGGTGCTTCTCAGGGGCAGAGACAGGTTAGAATTGAGGGATACAATAATGCAGCCAAATACCTAATCACCTTTCAACACGATAATTACCTGAAGCATACTGCCAAAACAACACTGAAGTGACTCCAGGACTACTCTCTAAATGTACTTGAGTGGCCCAGCAAAAGCCCAAACCTAAATGTTATCTAACATATTTAAAAGAGACCTGAAGATGGCAGCTCAGAGATGGGCTTCAATAAAGTATTGAAAGTACTAAAGACATATTTTTACTTCAAGGTTATGGGTGGTTAAAGGTAAATTTATAGGTAGATTTTACCTATGTAGGTTGGTAGGTAAAAATGACAAAATGACTCAAAATAAACACTGGCTGAGACAACCCAACAAAGGTGTTGCAACATGACATATTATGCTTCTCCCTTTATCAATGGACTGTATTGGAGCTAACTGACTGGATTGTTTCTCTATGCAACAAAGTTACCAAGGCTTCAAATTTGGCCCCATTACATTACTGACTTTAGCATGCCCTTGTAAAAATTGCCCTTGTTGTTTCACCTTGGGGAAACCCCAGCTGCTAACATAAGGGCTAAAGTCTTTTAAAGATTAAGATCATTCACTGAACCCTTGGCAATTTAAGTCAATAAAAACTCATCCTCAGGGCATTTAGTCATAGCAATTTGGGGATTTCAGTGACTTCTGCACCTGTTTGTGTCTGAAAAACTGAAACACAATTCTTAGACTAAAAAAAAGTCATTTAAGCTCTTTAACAAATGCATTGTGGGCTTTCTAAAAATCACCTGGTTTAAAATATACATACAGCAGCCTAGTCTATTGTAGTGTGAGGTGAAGCCCCACACCTAACAGAACTGAAAATGAACCCAAGTGCAGAATGCTTAACCAAGGTAGAACAATGCTATGGCCAAAATAATGGAAACAAAGTAAGGACAGAAAAACATTCCCAGCCTGGAATGGAGAAAGTGGACAGAAAGGGGATAGCAAAGAAGTGAGAACTGATGGTCACAATCTTGATGCATGCTCAATAATCCAGGCACACAAACCAGTTCTTAGAAAAAGAGGAAGGATAGGAACAACAATGCATGAGTGGCACCTCAAACCAGCGAACTGGCGTAGCCCATACAACACATGGATTTATAGGCGGGATTTATCCGCTACAGAAAAAGGAACATCACACCAGGGTGGTTTCGTTGTGAGGCCCAAAAGCTCTGTGACCTCAGACAGGTTCCTATGAAAATATAAAGGTTTTCTGGCATCCCAAATCAGCAGAAAACTAGACTGGACCAAGCCCAGTATAACAGTTCCAAAGAAAAGTAGGTTTGCCAACACCAGAGCTGGCAAGTCTGTGAGGGAGAAACCATGATATATAGAAACACCCCCACCTGGAGTGAAGTAACACACAGCAAGGTGACTTGTCAGTTAAGAGTAATGCCCTGCTGGTCATATTTGGGAAGGCAGATGGACATGATTCTATAACCAATCCACACTGCTGATCTCCACAGCAGGTGGGATTGTTACACTTATTGTTATTAATACATAATAAATTTTAATATGTTTTGATTATTTTCTATTGCAGCTGCAGTTTACTGTTTCTCTTTGTCTTGCTACCATGCTAAATATTTTAGTATAGCGGGACCTTATACTATGGCGTTTTATTCTTTCCTTTAGCACAGTGTGATTTCAGATTAGTCTTACTGCTCACTCTGTTAAGATTAAATGTAAAAGTAACGGAATGCTGACGATTTAACGGTCTTGCTTAAACTGGCAAAACTGGCTTGACCTGAAACAGCCCCTTTAAAATGGTTAGCCATTGAAAAGCCTGGCCCTACCCATTACCAGGGGTTACACAAAGGGGGAGAGGTTAACCAGTTGAAGGCTATTAAGCAAAACTGGTTTTAGACAAAGGACCTACAGCATTATCCTGTATGTGGGTCCAGTTTCACTAGCCACACCCAGTTTTGATCACAGCCAGACTTGTTAAATCCAAACATCACTTAAATAGAACATGTCTGGTAATGTAAAGCAGGATAAAAGGAACACATAATGTCACGTTATGAAACAAAGTAAGTATCCACTAATGGAGAGAACTTGAAACAGTGGTGAACATTCCCAGGAGTGGCTAGCCTTATTTAAGAGGTCACAAAAGGACGCAGGCAAACATCTGAAGAATTGCAGGCCTTACTTGCCTCAGTTTATGATTTTACGATAAGAAAGACAAAAATAGCAATAAAAGAACTTTTCAGAAGACATGGGTCTACATAAAAGTAACACTAAATTCCACTATAAGAACCTCATACTAACAGCTAAACATGGTGGCAATGTTGATTGGGATGATGGTAATGGTCTGAGATGCTTTGATTTCTCAGGGCCTGGACATCTTGTCATAATTTATAGGACTATGAGTTCTGCTTTTTATCAGAGAATTCTGAAAGAGAATGTTCACTTGTCAGTGACCTAAAGCTCGAGTGCATTTGGCCATATACAGCAGTACAATGATCTGAAGCACACAAGAATATCCATCTTTGAATGGTTCAAAAAAAACAAAATGTTTGGAGTGGTATTTAAAGTCCTCACATAAATCCCATCCCAAATGGGCAAGACCTTAGAAAGGCAGTCGATGATCCAGTGTAGTAAATGAAAACAATTCTGTAAAGATTGAGCCAAAATAATTCTTCCACAGTTAAGTAATGACAAGTTATCGCAAATGGTTGATTGTGGTTGTTACTGCCAAGGGTGGACGGCATGGTGGCTAAGTGGGTACCACTGTCGCCTCACAGCAAGAAGGTCCTGGGTTTGATCCCCAGGTGGGGCGGTTCGGGTCCGGGCCCTTTCTGTGTGGAGTTTGCATGTTCTCCACGTGTCCGCAGGGGTTTCCTCCGGGTGCTCAGGTTTCCTCCCACAGTCCAAAGACATGCAAGTGAGGTGAACTGGAGATACTAAATTGTCCAAAACTGTGTTCAATATAACCTTGTGTGATGAGTAACTTGCGTTCCTGTCATGAATGTAACCAAAGTGTAAAACAAGATGTTAAAATCCTAATAAACAAACTGCCAAGGGTGTTACAACCAGTTATTATGTTAAATATGCAAACACTTAAATAAAAATATATGAATTATAAATTATCTTTGCTTGTTGTTAGGATAGTTCCCTAGAAGTTACCATCCAAGTGATAAGCTAAGGTACAGATATTTAGGTACAGTTAATTATATTTTCTGATTATTTGATTATTCTGCTGACGGCTTAGAGAGAAAAAGCACTAAAATAGCTTTTTTGTATCATCTTTAAACGTCTTTATTATTTGATTTCTTAGATCCAGGAACACGTTCACTGGCCAAAAGATGTGGTATAAAATATATATTTTGTATTAACTGAATATTTTAATATTGTAAAATTTAGGATATCATTGCAATATATCCACTATTATACTGTACATTGTCCATCAATTTTAGATTGCAACTGTATATCTGGTTAATGGTAGTCATGTAATGGACATGTAGGGGTGAGATGGACCAGGTAGACAGGGGCGTATCTCGGGGAGGGGTGTTAGAGGAGGCGGGTGCACTGGGAGGCGGGTGCACTGGTACAGATACTTGTTTGAAAACAAGTATCTGTACATATAAATGCTATATCAGAATGAATTAAGAGTACTCACTTACTTTTAATATTTTACTTGACAAAAATATTGTAATATAATAATTATGACCTGGCGAGTGCAGCCAATGTGGGTGGGGGCACTCCACCCGCCATGGGCCCCCGACCCGCCATGGGCCCCAGTGAGTCCTGACCTCAACCAGATAGAACACCTTTGGGATAAATTAGAGCGGAGACTGCGAGCCAGGCCTTCTCGTCCAACATCAGTGTCTGACCTCACAGATGCGCTTCTGGAAGAATGGTCAAAAATTCCCATAAACACACTCCTAAACCTTGTGGGAAGCCTTCCCAGAAGAGTTGAAGCTGTTATAGGTGCAAAGGGTGGGCCGACATGATATTAAACCCTATGGATTAAGAATGTGATGTCACTCAAGTTCATATGCGTGTGAAGGCAGACGAGTGAATACTTTTGGCAATATACAGTAGTGTATATATATATATATTTAAATAGTTACTTTTTGTATCATCTTTAAACGTTTTTATTATTTGACTTCAAAGATCCAGGAACACCACTGGCCAAAAGATTAACTGAATATTTTAATATTGTAACATTTAGGATATCATTGCAATGTATCCACTATTATACATTATCCATCAAGTTTAGATTGGTTAATTGTAGTCATGGAGCAGGTAGAACTTAGCAGAGAGACTCCACGTGGCTACAGTCAGTAACTGTTTACATTTGAACTGAAAGCATGTTGTAGCTGTGCTGGTATGTGTAGTTAATAAACCGGTACTGTGAGTAAAGTCCACTTTTTAAGCTGGTGAGATCACGCCATGTCTTCTATAGCGAATGATTGACAGCAGCGCTCGTGCTGGAAGAGCTGCGGGCGAAGTTGCGCGAGCGGGCGATGATGTCATGCTCCAGCGGTGGGCGGGGCCTGAGCCGTTTCAGGTGGCACTGAAGTTTGAAAACAAGTAGAGCGAGTTTTAAGCTCCAGCGTCAGTATCTAGCAGTCGGGACTTTCTTCGATACATTAACCGATTGAAGTCTGAATGAATTGGACGTAGCAGATAGGAATAGAAAGAGCAGAATGCATTGGGAGCAGGTTCTCCGTTCAAAGAATTGTGAGGTAAGAATAGCGGCTTTAATTTTTTAACGTCAATTCTGACAGACATGTTTTGGTACCGCGGTTATTACCGGGCTCGGTTATAACTTGTACTGTATATCATATATTCCCCTGCATATGGAGTCGAGCTTTATACGTGTAGAAACCGAAGCTCACTTGTTCGTTAAAGTAGCAGGATGTTGTGTGTTTACAGTCATCTATATTACTCATCTCCTCTATACACCTGTGCTGCAAATATGCAGGTCCCAACCGGTAACTGTGTTGCCTCATGAGCATATTTAACAAGGGCTTGTCCTTCCTCAGACGCACTACTCATAGAACATAAACACAAGACAAACGTACACTTAAGGACAGTTAAGATTAAGAGCGACCAATCCACCTTTCGCACTTTTTTTTGGAGAATCGAAGAAACTTGCGAACATGTCTAATTTCCAGAGGTGGAAAGTAACGAATGACATTTACTCGCGTTACTGTAATTTTTTGTGTACTTGTACTTTTTAAAGTAAATTTTACAACTAGTCATTTTACTTTTACTTAAGTATGTTTTGTATTAGGAATTGTAATTTGCTACATTTTAAATAACAATAAATAAATAATAACTAATAAAATAATAAATAATAAAATAAACGCAAAAAAAATCGCGTCTGGGAAACTGCTGCAGCAAATTCTGCGATGGGGAGTCGGATCTTTTGGCTCGGTTCCTTTTAAAGAGCCGTTCAAAAAATGGCTCTTCGTTCTTTTGTTCAGGCAGCGAGAGGCGCTACTGTAACTATAATACAGCCCCGATATTAATATCGATGATGAACAATCATCTAATTCAAACAACATTAAAATGAGAAAAAAAGATTGTTGTCAAAAGTATACAAATTGACAACAAGTATATTTTAATAGCAAAAATAGTTTAAAATAATTGCAATAAATCATCTGTTGTATAACTTGTAGCCAAAGTGGGCTTACATTTCATTTCATTACATTCCGCTCAGTAATACGTGATAGAGAAAAAACTACAGGCAAGAGACATACTGTGGTTGCATTGCATTTAGTTTTATGGGATGGTCTGTACTAAAATGACACACTACACATCACTAAATTTTAAATGTTGTATCAACATGTTTTTTCTATTATATTTGAATAAAAAACAACTATTGTGAGATTTTTAGACTAGTAGATTTTTAGACTAGTAACTTTACTCGTACTTAAGTAAAAATTCATTAAAGTAATAGTACTTTTACTTGAGTACAATAATTTAGTACTCTTTCCACCTCTGCTGATTTCTCGGAAGAATTTTAGTATGTCAGTAAAGGCGACCCATTAATACATAGCCATTATTAATACCCATTATTCATTAATTCATTCATTGTATGTTTTAGCACCGCTTTATTCCATTCAAGGTCGCGGTGGGTACACCTTAGTAGGAAACACCCTGTACTAGGGATGTAACGATACACTCTACCCACGATGCGATACGATTCACGATACTGGATTTACGATACGATTTTTTCCCGATTTTTTTAAGCAAAATGAAATTGAAGACAAATTATGACCTTTTCCTTTTATTATTTCACTTTAAAAATAAAATAAAATATTTAGTATTTAGTATTTGTGCTTATCTTTTATTTATCTAAATAATAAATGCGCTTTTATTTCTGAGGTAGGTACAAACTATGCCAAATAATGCTTATTGTGTAAAAAAAAAGCTGAACTGAAATTTAAAAACAAATCCAACATTATATAAATAAATACATAATACATAAATAATACAAACTAGAGAGTTGCATTTCCTGAAGAAAATGCGAGTGTGATTGCGGTGCAGCGAGCGGGCGGGTGGTTTGCGCGTATCCAAATGCTGTATCTAAGTCGGGAGTGTCATCAACGGGCTGTTCGATTTAGAGTTGGAAAGGCGTCGATATCTCGAAATGTCAAAAACAGGCGTGGCAGGTAGGCGGGTGTGCATATCCAAAAAGGAGGTGAATATCGCCAGTGCCCTCTGCTGTTTAAAGTGAATATTGATTCATCTTAAATGAATAACCGATTCGAATCGTGGCACATGTGCACCAACTGTCTTGTGGTGCATCCTTACATCCCTACCCTGTACAGGTAGTCAGTCTGACTGCATGTCTTTGGACTTTGCACGTCTTTGCACACACAAGGAGAACATGCAAACTCCACATAGAAAGGTCCCAGACAGACCGGTACACCTGGGAGTTGAACTCAGGACCGTCTTCCTGTGAGGTGACAGTGCTACCCACTGAACCACACAGACCCTGGATTTGTTACTCCAAACTGACTGGGTGTGTCTAAAGCCCCATGCTGGACTGATGAATTGTCTAGATTGTATTGCTGCCTTGCACCCCCACTGCAGCCCTGACCAGGATAAAGCAGTTATTGTAAATGAATGAATATATTCATGTAGAATTGCCTATTACAGTCATTGGTATAATGTTATGGGGGGTATTGGGGTTTTCTACTGTTCTAAAACATTCCTGCCATCAATAACTGATGGAAACACTGACGGATTATAACACTATAGTTAGTAAGTAAAATATGTTTGGGGGGTGGCTTGGTGTGGGGTGACATTTAATTGGTCTACAACAATCAAACTTCACTGCCAGTAACCCCAATTACATAGTGATTTACAACTGTGACAGTATACACTCTAAGCAATTGAAAGTTAAGGGCCCTGGTCAAGAGCCCAGCAGTGGCAACCTGGTAGTGGTAGTAATGGGACTTGAATCAGCGACCTTCAGATTACTAGTCCAGTACAATCGCCCTATGCATATTATGCTTTACTCAGTTAAATTCCTACACACAGACCTACTATTATACTATGTTTACATTTGACACCTGGCTAATCCAGTTTTATTCAAAGTGACTTACAAATGTGACTGAAAACAATGCAAGCAATAGAGTTAAGGGACTTGGCAAGAGGCCACTGTTTAATGTACTATGTAATGGGTACTAAGAGGCCACTGGTCAATGTACTGTGTAATGGATACCAAGACGCCACTGGTCAAAGTAATATGTAATGGGTACTGAAAGGCCACTGATCAATGTACTATGTAATGGGTACCAAGACTCCACCGGTCAATGTGCTATGTAATGGGTACTAAAAGGCCAATGGTAAATGTACTATATAATGGGCACCAAGACGCCACTGGTCAATGTACTATGTAATGGGTACCAAGACTCCACCGGTCAATGTACTATATAATGGGCAACAAGACGCCACTGGTCAATGTACTATGCAATGGGTACTAAGATGCCACTGGTCAATGTATTATGTAATGGATACCAAGAGTTCACTTGTCAATGTACTGTGTAATGGGTACTAAAAGGTCATTAAATGGGTCAATGTACTATGTAATAAGTACTAAGAGGCCATTGGTCAATGAACTATGTAATAAGTATTAAGACGCCACTAGTCAATGTACTATGTAATGGGTATCAAGAGGCAACTGTTCAATGTACTGTGTAATAGGTACTGAAAGGCCACTGGTCAATGTACTGTGTAATGGGTACTAAAAGGTCATTGGTCAATGTACTGTGTAATGGGTACTAAAAGGTCATTGGTCAATGTACTATGTAATGGGTACCAAGAGGCCACTGGTGAATGTAATATGTAATGAATACCAATAACCGACTGGTCAAAGTACTATGTAATGGGTACTGAAATGCCACTAATTAATGTAATTTGTAATGGGTACCAAGACTCCACTGGTCAATGTAGTATGTAATGGGTACCAAGAGGCCACTTGTTAATGAACTGTGTAATGGGTACTAAAATGATATTGGTCAATGTACTATGTAATTAGTACCAAGAGGTCACTGATCAATGTACTATGTAATGGCTACCAAGATGCCACTGGTCAATGTATTATGTAATGGCTACCGTAACATAGTACATTACATAATATATAGTACATTGCATAGTTGCCATTGGTCAGTGTACTATGTAATAGATACCAAGACACCACTGGTCAATGTACTATATAATGGATACCAAGAGACTGCTGGTCAATGCACTATGTAATGGGTAACAAGAGGCCACTGGTGAATGTACAGTGTAATGGATACCAAAACACCACTGGTCAATGTACTATGTAAGGCGTAGCAAGAGGCCACTGGCCAATGTACTATGCAGGGCTCTAGACTAACGTTTTGCACTGGTTGCACTGGTGCACCTAACTTTTTTTCTTAGGTGCACCAGCACAAAAGTTAGGTGCACCCAAATTTTCGACCGCATCGCATTTAACACCGCAGTTTTACAGGTTCACTTTTTTTTTTTTTTTTTTAAATCACTGTCCATACAGGCAATATTGACTTGGAAATAACTAACAATCTGGTCAACATGGCCTCGTCTGATGATCTGTTTGCTGCTGCCTGACAATGAAGGGCAGTGGGGAGAGGGGACACTTGGGCAGTGCATTTATCGTGGCATGTAATGTGTTTTATAGATGCATTGGGCTTTTTCAGCCTTTCAATTCAAAATGTATTAGAACCAGTCACAAATATACTATTGCCGGCCACTGTCTTCTTTACAGTTAATTATAGTATTACAGACTAATTATAGCACACTTATAAAAATTATAAAAATAATAGAGTAAATGTGTATGTATGTGTGTATATCTATTTATATGTGTGTGTATATTTAAAATTATATGTATATGTTTGTGTGTGTGTTAGAGTGTAATCTTAAATGCAGTGCATTATATTATCGGCTTTACTGAATCTTTTGCAGATTCCCAAAATCGCTTGCGGTGCACTCACTGCGTATTTTGACTACATGTATTGTAATATATTTTGGTCTTTTAGTTATTTTTATATTTTACTTAACGAAAATATTGTCGTGTTTTTACTTTCACTATCGCGGCACTTTACCGCTAGCATTAGCCCCTTGCTACTGTAGAGGGTCGGCTCACCTAGCCGCTGTCCGGTGGGGATGCTGCGGGTCTTTTGCTGTGCGGTGGTGGAGGTGTGGGAATAAAGGCACACGACAGGGTAGACTCACTTTAACTGTTTAGTCAGGACTTAAGTGAGCGTTACAACACTTTACACCGCCGAGCTCCAGAACCCGAACTTCCATTCTGGAACATCCGGCGAGTCTCATATACAAAACTAAACTTACGGCAGAACGTCTGAACGCACGTGTATAAACCTGGTGCTGCATTCTGATTGGCTGAGCTGAATGTCGCTCACATATCACCGCTACAATATTGTCCCGCCCTTCACTAGCTCTGATTGGTTTAGACCATGATATTGGCCTAATGTGTGTCTGTTGTTTTTTTTTTTCCCTCGGACGCCTGGTCGCACCGGTGCGACCTGAGATTTTTTTTAGTCGCACCATTGAGAAATTAGGTCGCATGTGCGACCAAATTGGTCGCACTCTAGAGCCCTGCTATGTAATGGGTACTAAGAGAGTATTGGTCAATGTACTATGTAATGGGTACTAAGAGACTATTGGTCAATGTACTATGTAATGGGTAACAAGAGGCCACTGGTGAATGTACAGTGTAATGGGTACTTTAAGGCCACTGGTCAATGTACTATGTAATGGGTACTTAAAGGCCACTGGTCAGTGTACTATGTAATGGGTACTTAAAGGCCACTGGTGAATGTACAGTGTAATGGATACCAAAACACCACTGGTCAATGTATTATGTAAGGTGTAGCAAGAGGCCACTGGCCAATGTACTATGTAATGGTACTAAGAGACTATTGGTCAATGTACTATGTAATGGGTACTAAGAGTCCCCCACTCCTTACTGTCCAGTTGAAGATATTGTATTGTCTGAGGTCATTTGGGGTTACAGTCGTGCCGTGTGTGCCACTTCCACTCCGGGAAGTCTCTGACCTCAAGCTTGCAGAAGCGGATGATTGCTTCATTGTGTCAGCAAAAGCGTGAGGAATCTTTTTTAGAACTGAGATCATCCTTGGTGTTGTTTTCTTCTTTGTCAGCTTAATTTTGTAATCGTTCAACTTTATTCCACAGTTCTGAAACCTCTAGTTCTCTGTGTGTCCGTTTTAGATCGAGAGGCTGGAGGGAAGTTTGTCTCAGGCAGCCCTGTGCAGCGTGGACGGTTCGCCCCCGGGCTCGGAGGACACGGCCCTCGATCCTCAGCGCACACGACAGGCCATAGAGCAGCTCAAGCAGAAGATCCTGAAGCTAACGGAGCAGCTGCGCATCGAGCAGGCGGCGCGCGATGAGAACGTCGCCGAGTACCTCAAGCTCGCCAATAACACAAACGACAAGCAGCAGGGCAGCAGGATAAAACAGGTATCACTTCCATGCTGCTGTGCACTTCCAGCTGTCCCTTTCTCACTGTGTTCACTGGTACTGGTGGAATTATTTAAGAAGAAGCAGACTTGTCATTAGGTTTACAGCACGTTCACCATGGGTCTGTCTAAAAACCTAGTGAGCGCTCTACATATCAGCATTTTACGTCATTCTACACATGCTCCAGAGAAGAAGCCTGTCTAAATTCTTAGATACCTTAAAATGCTGCCTACTGAGGTGCCTTAATTCTGAGTGATGATCTTACTGAATAATGAGTGAGCATCCAATGCTTCCTTAGCGGTGAAGGCAATCCCAGCATTCAGTGTGGCATGACTTTTCTCACAAAAAATTACAAACATGGCCCATGTGGCGCACTGGGATATTCCGCTAGCACACCAACATCGAGATTCTGAACACCCCGGTTCGAATCTCGGCTCTGCTACTGGTCGGCTGGGCGCTATCTAGTGGGCACTGTTGGCAGTGCCTGCAGCAGACATAAATTGGCCACCATGTCTGCTGGGTGGGAAAATGACCGGGCCTTCAAACGCTGTGCAAGGACCCTGGTTAGCAGACTCCTCATGTGCAAATCCACCAAAGTACAGGTGTAAAAGAAGGGGTGAATGTGTCAGAAGGGGCGTGGGCAAGCAAATATACCCTTCTCAAACGCAATCAGGATCCCAAGCAGCGGAAGACAAATTGACTATGCTAAATCGGGCGAAAATGCATAAATACATTCTCATTGTTTATTTTTATTTTTATAAAAGTGTACATGTGAAATTTATATGCAAATTCAGGCTTGTCAGTGACAATTTAACTGTTTTGGCTGGGAGATGTTAGCTGGCGTGCTAGCAGGTTGTGCCACTTCAGCCCATTGGTTTGAATGGCCCGAGGCTAACCGTGTTAGTTAAGTAAGCAAAAATTGCAGTGACGTAATCACCATAATCGCTATCTAAGTAGTGCATCTAAATAATCTGCCTTGAGAGTTCAATGGGTGTGTTCGAAAACCTAGTGAGCTGCCTATCTGTCTTACTGCCTACATAGGCAGCTGCCTCAGTAGGGAGGATTCTAATAAGTCATCGACTTATAAGGCAGGTTATTCGAACGCACTAGTTAGACAGAGATCAATTTTCATCAATTTTCGCTTACTAAGCTAACACATTTAGCATCATGCCATTCAAACCAACGGGATGAGGTGGCACAACGCGCTAGCATGACAACTAACGTCTCCCTCTGTGTACCGAAAACGGTTAAATTTGCTGACAAGCCCTAATTTGCAAATAAAACACTTGTGCACATTTATACAAATTAAAAATCAATCATAATTTATTTACGTTTGAAAATAACTCGTTCCTCCGCACTATATTTTTATTGTATTTTTAACATATTTAGCAAAGTACGTTTAAATATAAGGTATCTTACTAGACAGCGTTTTAAGGCATCTAAGAATTCGAACAGCCTTCTTCTCGGGAGCACGTAGGATGACAAAATGCTGTCTGTAGAAAGCTCACTAGGTTTTCGAACACACCCAATGTCTTATTAGAATCCTCTCTATGTAGGCAGCTGCCTAGGTAGGCAGCGAGGCAACTCACTAGGTTTTCAGACAGACCCAATGTGTTAAACAATAACTGACAAGTCAATGTTTAATCAATTCTAGTGGTTTAAAAGCTGGTGCTATGGAAACTGTCCATAAGACTGGTGTTATGCCAGATTCTGTACCCTTGTCGTCAAGTGCAACCCCTCTCTGTTGCATGTGCCAAAGTGAATAGGAAACATTATAGTGCCTTTAAGTCATAAATAATTAAATAAATCTGCATTTAAATAATAAAGAAAACTGACACACGTTTAAATCTTAAATAGGGAAACTTTCTCATTTAAAAAAATAATGAAATTAATTAAACACTAAAATTATTAAACTAATTAATTAAAAAACTAAACAAAATCAAAAACACTGAAATTACTCAACTATTATAGTTTTGTATTATAAAATGGAAAACAATTATGTATTTAGATAAAAAAAAATCAATGGGGAAAATATTATTTAAATAATAAATTGGAAAATAACTATTTATAATATAAACTATTTATAACATAAATAAGAAAACCCATTATGCTTTTAAATTATGAACTGGAAAACAGCTGTGCATTTAAATCATAAATGTAATTGATGTGTTTAATATTTTGATAGCCACCTACAAGTTTGCCCAACAATTACATTAAGCTGCATTTTCATCATCATCATCATCAACTGTGTGTGCATGACACTTAGAACAAACAGCTGATGTGATATATTTGCAGCATCATTTCCTCTATGTGTGAATGGGTCATGAGTAATACCCTGTTTATACTTTGCCGTGCAAAACGTGACAATGTTCATCAATGACATTTCAAGGCAAGAACATAACCAGGTTTTGGTTCGCATACCTGATTTTATCTTATATTTATATCTTTTATCTAGGCTTGGGACCAGCACTGAGAGTGCACCGACCTTTAACTTGCACCCCCCCCCCCCCCCCCCCCCATCAACCCTCGTCCAAAAATCATTGCGAAAGCTATAAAATAATATAATTAACGTTGTGCACATCATACATACGATGCGGTGTTCAACATCAGTTACAGCTAGTCATAAATCATAAGCGGTACTTGCTTTTGATGTCAATGAGAGCAGAAAACGTTACTTCACAGACTCAAGTAGAGGCAAAAGAACATCACTTGTTAAGTCCTCTAGTTCAGGATGCTCTGCTTTAACTGACAGCAAAAACTATTGATATAGATTGCTTATCGGCATTGGTGCTATCAGAGTGGATGGCCTTGCTAGTAGAGTCCTTGGCTAAAACAATGCAGTCATTGTTTTGTCACCGATTTATCTTCACTGTTAGCCATATTTTTAGTTTTGCTAGGCAACTGTCCTTTTTTCAGACTGAGCTGGATAACTTTTTTTTTTTTTTTTTCAATGCATTTTCTCCCCTTTTTTCTCCCCCTTTTGCGCGTCCTATTGCCCAATTTGCATCACGCATCCTCTCTGCCTCTGCCGATCCCTTCCCTGACCGAGGAGATCGAAGCTAACCCACATCCCCTCCGACACGTGAGCAGCAAGCCGTATGCATCTTGCCACTCACACGTTGACGAGTGTTGCGCTACCTAGCGTTGGGTGCGGAGAGACACACCCTAAGAGCACTCCTTCCTCATCTCCGTGCAGGCGCCTCTAATCAGCCAGCAGAGGTCGTAACCGCACCATTCTGACAGAGAGAGACCCACTTCAGACCTTAGTCCCGCCCATTTGAACAACAGGCCAATCGTTGTTCATATAGCCGCTCATCCTCGGCCGGTGAGGCAGAGCTGGATTCGATAAGACGTACTCGAGATCCAGCTCCGGTTGCAGCGTGTGTTTTTACCGCTGCGCCACCTGAGCGGCTTGAGCTGGATAACTTTGGACGTGTGTGTGTGTGTGTGTGTTCAGTGACACTAATGAAATATGCCTCCTGTGAGTGAAAAATGAACTGCTTTAGAAGTAAAAAAAATCTCGTAATGTCACGTTGAAAACCCCTGGTGTAGACAACCAATTTACGAATGCACTGCTGATTATTGAACCCTAGTGTAGCTGCACCACCCGAACATCTAGAAGTAAATAGAAGTATTTTACTAGTTGTTTCAGACATCTGTCACCTATATTTATATCAGTGTGCAGGTAGTGGACTTAAAAATTATTCCCATGCACAAAATGACAGCTCCACCAGACACTCTCCTTTCTTTAGCAGTAGATTTTGGGACATTATGAACCAAAACTGATTCCCACTTACTGTGATACAGGCTCTGGATTACTGTAGTTCCCATCGTAATACACCGATCAGCCATAACATTACACTTGTTTCTACACTGTCCATTTTCATCAGCTCCACTTACCATGTAGAAGCACTTTGTAGTTCTACAATTACTGACTGTAGTCCATCTGTTTCTCTGCATGCTTTGTTAGCCCCTATTCATGCTGTTCTTTAATGGCCAGGACCACCACAGAGCAGGTATTACTTAGGTGGTGGATCATTCTCAGCACTGCAGTGACACTGACATTGTGCTGGTGTGTTGGTGTGTGTTGTGCTGGTATGAGTGGATCAGACACAGCAGCACTGCTGGAGTTTTTAAATACCGTGTCCACTCACTGTCCACTCTATTAGACACTCCTACCTAGTTGGTCCACCTTGTAGATGTAAAGTCAGAGACGATCGCTCATCTATTGCTGCTGTTTGAGTTGGTCATCTTCTAGACCAAGGGTCGGCAACCCGCGGCTCCGGAGCCGCATGCGGCTCATTCATCCTTATACTGCGGCTCCGCGTGGCTTGGGAAAATAAATTTTAAGTATTTAATTGAAGTGTATTGTATTTGTGTTAGTTCTTTTTTTAAATTGTAGTTCTAAATTGGAAGATTATTGTGATCTTAAATACTAAAATAAAATTATATTTTATTATTTTTCGTCGCTCAAAATAACCGTCACACTCTCGGAAGCCGGTATACCCGCCAAAACGCCGTGCATTTATCGAGATATTTATGCAGATATTTTGCAAATATTTATTTTCATTGTTTAGTGGCATAGTGTTTTTTTCCAATTTATTTTTTTAATTCAGGTCAAGGCTCCGCTACACGCTCCGAAAGCCCAAAGGCGATATAAGGATGACGGCTCACGGCATTTTGTTTGCTACATGGATAATTAAAGTTCAGCTTTTTAATTCATTTGAAAGAGACCAGAGTTCAAAATGTATTCATTACATAAATAAAATTTAATTTTCTCTGTAGCACTTCATGAATTTCATAAGCAACACACTATAGTTGTTTATACAAAGCATAAAGGTAAAAAAACTATATATACAGTGTTATCTTCATTTTAGATGTCAAAAAGTATTTGCGGCTCCCAGTGTTTTCTTTTCCGTGGAAACCAGGTCCAAATGGCTCTTTGGGTGTTAAAGGTTGCCGACCCCTGTTCTAGACCTTCATCAGTGCTCACAGGACACTGCCCACGGGACACTGTTGGCTGGATATATTTTTGGTTGGTGGACTATTCTCAGTCCAGCAGTAACAGTGAGGTGTTTAATAACTCCATCAGCATTGCTGTGTCTGATCCACTCGCACCACCCGAATAATACCTATTCTGTAGTGGTCCTGTGGGGGTCCTGACCATTGAAGAACAGCATGAAAGGGGGCTAACAAAGCATGCAGAGAAATAGCTGGACCACAGTCAGTAATTGTAGAACTACAAAGTGCTTCTATATGGTAAGTAAAGCTTTTTACATCATAATTTAGACCTTTTCACCTCAGATAAATGTAAGCAATATTTTTAATAGGCTCTTTATTTGTATTTCTAGCGTTTAAATTGTTGTTTTAAGTGGAAAACCCCACATAGGTACTCATCATAAAAGCACCAACAATTTAAAGCAGTGAATAAGCACATAAGCAGTTAACACAAGAAGTGAAACTAGGCAGCAACCCTGAGGCATTTACACGTAACATTATAAATAGCCTGATGCTAACTAGTTACCATCAACACTTACTTTTGTTATTAGTTCCGCCTTGTTCTTCCTTAGTGTAGACACGATTATCCAGACCATGTGATTATTGGGAAGGAATAAACAATACAGGATTAAATAATAAAATGACGTACATGTTATAAAAACAAGAATACTCAGAATAAATTGATAAATGATGATCAATTTGTCTGTTGACTTGCATGTAAATAATAATCAGTCATATTTAACAACAGAACCAGGTATTTATAGATAAACCTAACATATATTTTCTAATATCTTAATCTGTCATCATTTTATTTATTTAATGAACTAACTGCCCTCACATGTATTCCATTTTGGCATACTCTCTCTTTGCTATCCTTCCATAAGTTTCATATTTGTCTTATCTTTTTTGCATTGTGGACTCTGAGCTCAGCTGAGACCAGAGACGTATGCAGCTGTTTGGAATCTTTGGTGACTTCCCAGATGAGTTCTCTTTAACCTTTTGGTTAATTTTTAAGTAGATTCATCAGTCCCAAGTTTTGTTTTGTTTTAATTTAGAGGTAATTGCTCTTACTGTGGTTCACTGGAGTCATATAGAAAGTCTTAGAAATAGAAATTTTTTCTTAACTCTGGCAGTTTGGTGGCTCGGTGGGTAGCACCGTCGCCTCACAGCAAGAGCAGTCTGTTCTTACTGTGTGGAGTTTGCATGTTCCCCCCGTGTCTACATGGGTTTCCTCCTGGAGCTCCGGTTTCCTCCCACAGTCCAAAGACATGCAAGTGAGGTGAATTGGAGATACAAAATTGTCCATGACTGTGTTTGACATTAAACTTGAACTGATGAATCTTGTGTAATGAGTAACTACCTGTCTTGTAATGAATGTAAAACATGACATTAAAATCCTAATAAATATGGCAGTTTGATCCTTTAGAACATTTAAAATGTTGCTTGTTTTTGATGATGAGATATAGGGTGAATTTAAAAGATTGATATAGATCTACAGGAGTGACAAAAAAAAGCCTGGTTCTCTTCTAATATGTTCTGCTGATCTGTTTTCATTTGCTGTGATGAAAATACAATGACAGTGGCAGTTAGAAAGGAGGCAATGACTTTTTTTTACAGCAGTGTATGTTGTAATTCTTGCTTCACTGGTCACAATCTGTACGTTCTGTTCAGTTACCGCATTATGATGCATATTGCAAATCTGGAATCTTCCATGCAATCAAAGTTGAAACAACACTAGGATGAGCATTGCAGTAAAAAACCAAGTACAGTGTTGAGAGAAAGTAATTGCTCCTTTTTCAAATGACACCAAATGATGAAATTTTGATATAACACAAAGGAACTTGAGGTAATAATAAAATATAATAATAATGCATTTTATGTATAGGTGCCTTTCAAAGCACTCAAGGGCACCTTACATCTTACAGAGCAGATTAAACAACAATACACAGACAATACAAGACATATACAATTAACATTGAACAATCAAGTGAATTAATTGTAGGCTAGTTTAAATTAGTGAGTCTTTAGGTGGGATTTGAAGGTGGAGAGGGAATCTATAGTTCGAATTTCAAGCGGGAAAGAGTTCCTAAGATAGGGGGCTGAGTAGCTAAAAGCTCTGCCCCCCATAGTGGACAGCTGTATAGAGGGAATGGAAAGCTGAAAAGCAGAAGAAGATCTGAGTGCACGGGAGGGCGTGTAGATTTGGATAAGGTCAGTGATATATGCTGGTGCTAGGCCATGGAGAGCCTTAAATGTAAATAACAATATCGTAAAATGTACGCGGTACTGGACAGATAGCCAGTAAAGCCGCTTGAGAACCGGAGTAATGTGTTTGATGGAAGGTGTTCTGGTGATAGTCCGAGCAGCAGAGTTCTGGACTAATTATAATAAAACACATTGTAAAAGTAAAAAATGACTTGCAAGATATGCAAGTGCAGACAAATCTAAAATAAAACAAACAATCCCGCTCAGAAAACATTGTAGGGAGAATATAAGGTCATCTGTCTGTATGCTAAAGCTAAGGAACAATTGAATGGCTGGTCTGAATGGCTAAAAATAAACCTATTTAAAGTTTTAACGTGGCCTAGCTCTCAAAGTCCTAATTTAAACCCAATAAAAATATGTAGCAAGACCAGAGATGAGCAGTTCATACCCAAGAACAGATTCACACAATGGCATGTGTGATAGCAAATTATTAACTATTACAGTCAGAATTAATGTTACTTATCAATTAAGTAATTATGTTAACTAGCATTAATTTACTAGTACTGGTCTTGGATTGGTGAACAGGGGAGTATCACGCTGTGCAGATTATATATACTGTACAGTCAGTTTGAATTGCCCAGAAGTTATATATGAAGTATATAAGTATATGAAGAGGGCAAAACGGTATCGGCAGCATGTGAGAAGTGCCAGTAAGCAAGTGGTACCCAGATACTAAATTGTAAACTTTAAGCTCTGGGTGTTCAATCAAATCACACAAAACGTGCATCCATCCAGCCATCCATCCATCCATCCATCCATCCATCCACAAAAGTTATAAACATGCACATATTATCAACAGTAAAATAAACAATGTAAATAAGTATGTAAGTATGTAATGTAAAACCTGTAAATAAATATTACAATTGGTGTACTGTACTACTGTGGAGAAATTTCATTTACCTTGTGTGGTGGTGGAGATGTTTTTTTGCTGTGATAGTGTAGTGGGGACTCTGGGGAGTCTGAAGCACTGCTGGTGGCTACTGGGGCAGTGCTTGTGCATAACTAAGCACTAGAACTTGCAAAAATTAAGCATAAAACACAGAGAAAAAGGCGAGAACAAAGCGAGCCTTCCGACAAAATAAAGCCTTTTTCTCCCTTTTAGTGCGTCCAATTGCCCGATTGCATTATGCTTCCTCTCCACCAATGCCGATCCCTGCTCTGATTGAGGAGAACGAAGCTAACCCACGCCCCCTCCGACACGTGGGCAGCATGCCGTATGCATCTTATCACCTACACTTTGACGAGTGCAGTGCAGCTCAGCATTGTGTACGGAGAGACATAAATAAACAGCCTCTTTTCTCATCTCTGTGCAGGCGCCATCAATCAGCCAGCAGAGGTCACAATTGCACCAGTCATGGGAGGGAGACCCCATCCGGCTTAGTCTAAACAACAGGCCAATCATTGTTCATGTGGCCGCTCAGCCTTAGCCGGCAAGGCAGAGCTGAGATTCGATACGATGTATTCGAGATCCCAGCTCTGGTTCCAGCGTGTGTTTTTACAGCTGCGCCACCTAAGCGGCCCTGAGACGAATGCTGGTTAGCGGACAGTTACTGAACTACTGGTCTTGGGATGCTTCTTGCGGGAATTTTAAACGATCGGACCGGACATTCAGTTTTCCAGATTTTGTCCGTTAAATCTGAAATCTGTTAAATGGAGGTCTGTTAAATCAAGGTTCCTTGGAAATATAGGTCATTTTCCCATGTGCACTATGGTAACATCATCTGGTTGCCAGCAAAGGGCCTTATCATGTATGAAGGACCAAGCTACTCCCTCCATATTTATTTATATTTACATTTTCTGCATTTAGCAGACGTTTTTATCCAGAGAGACTTACAGAAGTGCTTCCACAGTAAACATTTCCCTACACTAGTTTAAGTAGACAATTTAAGTAGTTTTACTTTCTGTGTCGGCCACCCAAGTCTGATTCCTTATACGTTATTCCTTGTGTTTTTGTTTGGCCAATAAAACAAATTCTGACCTCCTTGTTCATATCTCTGTTTCTTGTACCAACAGGTTTTCGAGAAAAAGAACCAGAAGTCGGCAGCAAGTATCGCACAGCTCCAGCACAAACTAGAGCACTACCGCCGGCGCCTGCGCGAAACCGAGCATGGCGGCGACCTGACCCGGCAGCCCAAGGGCGTCTTGCGTGACGTTCAGCAGGGCCTGCGCGGCGTGGGCGCACGGGTCATCACGGGCATCAGCGAGGGCGTTGTGGACAGCGTGCGGGGCGGCCTGTCGAGCTTCTCGCACGCCACGCATTCGGCTGCCGGCGCCGTGGCGTCCAAGCCGCGTGAGTTCGCCCTGCTCTTGCGAAGCCGTTTCGGCAGCGCTGACAACATCAGCTCGCTGAAGGACGGTGAGGAGCATAACGGTGCCAGCGCCAGCGGGAACCTGCAGGGTAGTCCACGGTTCGGCAGCGAGGAGGACTGCTCGAGTGCAACGTCTGATTCGGTCGGTGCAAACAGCATGACCGGTGTGCTCGGCGGCCCACCCAGCTCCAGGGGGAACACGCTGGAGCGGGGCGGAAACATGAGCATGGACATGTTGATGCACGAGGTGCAGGAGCTTAGGGAGGTGCAGGGGCGACTGGATGAAACTATGGAGGCACTGAAGGGGCTCTATCAGAGGGAGTACATGCTCACCACACAGGCGCTGCAGGAGGAGCGGTTCAGGTAAACACACAAGCACACAGTGTTTTACCATGTGCACTACGGTAACATCATCTGGTTGCAACCAGAGAGCCTTATCATGTATGAAGGACCAAGCTACCCCCACATCAAATTTAACCGGTGCTGGTGCTGACACCTTGACCAGACAACAGGAGTCGCTTTTATAGCCATAAAAAGATATAGATTTTTATTATTACTATTATTATTATTAGCAAATTTATAATAATTAATTTTAAATAAGCATGTATTGAATATTTTATAGTTCATTCATTAATTTTAAAAATCATTTTGTAGTGATTGGGGTTGCAGTGGGTCCAGTGCTGCCCAATAACACTTGGCAGAGGTCAGGTATACAGTCTGAACCAGGGGCAATTTAAAGCAGCCAGACCACACCTTTACTGGAGTATGTTAAGTAAACTAGGGTGACCATATGTCCTCTTTTTCCCAGACATGTTTTCTTTTTTGGACCTAAAAAATTCGTCACGCTGCAACCAGGGCTGGATTCTGAGTACCTCGTATCGAATCCAGCTCTGCTTCACCGGTTCGAGGCTGAGTGGCGGTATGAGCAACGATTGGCCGGTTGCTCAAGTTGGGGGGGCGGGACAAAGAACCGGATGTGGGTCTCTCTCTCTGTCAGAATGCGATTACGACCTCTGCCAGCTGATTAGAGGTGCCTGCACAGAGATGAGGAAGAGTGCCCTTAGGGTGTGTCTCTCCGCATGCAACGCTAGGCGGCGCCAAACTCATCAATGTGTGGGTGGCAAAAATGCATCCGGCTGCTGCCCATGTTTCGGAGGGGATATGAGTTAGCTTCGATCTCTTCGGTCAGGGCAGGGTTCGGCATAGACCGAGAGGAAGCACGATGCAAATTGAACAATTGGATGCGCTAAAGGGGGAGAAAAAGGGGAAAAAAATAAAATAATATGTCGGGACAGAATTTCTAAATAACCAAAAATTTCCTGGATTCGGGTTTTGTAGTCTCGCAATGGGGTGATTGGATACGGCTAGATACATAAAAATCGGTCCAGGTTGTGGTCAGGTGCATATAGAAGTTCTACACAGAGATGGAAGGACCTCCTGGACAGACAACCATCTCTGCAACACTTCATAAAAAAAGTAAAAGGCATATAACAGCATGTAAACGACTGAAATACGGATATGGGGGGTGGATGCGAGACGAAAATTGGGTAGCACAGCCAACATTGTCCCATAAAAAACGATACTACACGTCGTCTGGCTAATACCATCACTACGGTAACAAGTCCTCGGGTTACGGCGGACTCGACATACGGCGTTTCGTGGGTACGTCGCCATCTCCTATAAATGTATTAAGAAAGTCTTGTCATGCAGTCATTCCGATGTACGCCGTTTGAGACGTAAAAACAAAGTTCGCACGGGAACTAGTTGGCGAGCGGAGAGGGCAAATACGAATATTTTTACTGTTTCACTTCATTACTGTACTGTGTATGTGCTCCATGTGAGTGACGTAGATGCTTATGTAGGTGGGTTCTGACTTACGGCGAAAATCGCGCTACGTCGCGTCCGTAGGAACGGATCTCCGACGTAAGTCGAGGACCTCCTGTATAGAGTGGCTTCTCAGCAGCCAGGCCAGTGACCTAAAGTATACACTCTGTAGCTCAGTGGTTAGCACTGTCGCCTCACAGCAAGAAGGTCCTGGGTTCGTCCACAGGTTGGGCAGTCCGGGTCCTTTCAGTGCGGAGTTTGCATGTTCTCCTCATGTCCGTGTGGGTTTCCTTCGGGTGCTCCGGTTTCCTCCCACAGTCCAAAGACATGCTGTCAGTCGGGTTAATTGGAGACACTGAATTGCCCTATAGGTGAATGTGTGTGTGTGTCTGCCTTGCGATGGTCTGGAGCCCTGTCCAGGGTGTTACTGTGGCTTGCGCCCATTGAAAAGCTGGGATAGGCTCCAGCACTCCAAACCCCGACGACCCTAATTGGATAAGCGGTTAAGAAAGAGAGTGAGTGAAAGTAATTCGATGGGGGATGATGGGTGATCAAGTGTAGATCGATAAGTAAAAATTATCCAATTATATCCATTACAAGTCAAATCCACAATGCAGTAAAGTGTACAAAAAGTCAAGGGGTCTAAAACTTTCTGAATCCATTGTACAGGCACTTTATGGGCCGATAATTTCAGTATGCACACATATACACCAGACCTTTGCAAAAAGCCTAAACATGGCAGAAGTATTTGCTCTTGGCTGAGACGCAGAAGATATTGTGTTGATAAAGAAGTCATAAAGTCATCTGGACACAGTTTTAAAATAAGCGATTACGTAGCAAGTATGCATCACAGTACTTTTATGACTTTCTGTTTACCTATTCATTGTGATTATAGTCGTGCTCTTAAACAGTGTTGAAATTCCACTAGGTAATAAAAGCTGAATGATTAGCTTAAGGCAAATAAAAACACCAATCAATAACATAAAGCAGTACAGGTGCAGATACTGTAGAGGGTTGTTTAGCTTTAACCATCTCTTATCCTGGTCAGAATTCTAGTGGGTTCAATTCATTGGGACCTCCAGGATGTGTGTACCACACACAAACTCACACATTTACACACATACACGCACTCACACTTGGAGCAATTACTCCACAAAGAAAGGACCATGGCCGTGGAATCGCTGTGAGATGACAGTGCTACCCGCTGTGCCACCGTGCCGCCCCTGCCATTTAGCTTGCGTCCCATAAAAGGAGAGGAATCAAAAAATAGGCATACGAATCACTATCCCAATGACTTGGCACAAGCAAAATGTGTGTCTGGACGACCAGTTTTCCATTCCTACTTGACCAGGGGACAAGTGGGCTGTTCTCATGCTCATCACCATATATACACTATATAGGCAAACGTATTGGGACACCCCTTCTACTTACTGAATTAATGTGCTTCAGCCACAACAATTGCTGACAGATATAAGACGTCAATTATATAAAGGAAATGATATGCTTCCAACTGTGCAGCAACAGTTTAGGGAAGGATTGTCCTGTTCTGGCATGGCTGTACACCTGTGCACAAAGCAATGTCTACAAAGACATAAAGACAAGCTTGGTTTAAAGAAACTCCAGTGGCCTCCAGTGGCATCAACTCTTTGGACTAAATGGACACAAATTCCCACAGACATAGTGTCTTGTGAGAAGCCTTCTTAGAAGAATGGCTGTTATTATAACTAAAAAGATCACATAGAGGTCACACTTATTTAATAACATTTGTTTTAAGAATGGAATGTCCAATAAGCTTATGGTCGGGTGTCCAACTGCTTTTGGCCAAATAGTGTATATTTCTTATTCTACTTTATGGTGGTAGGACAATGCCTGTACAATGCCTGTATGAAATAGATGTGTGTTATATGCTGTGGACCAGAGATGGGGACTTGAGTCCTCACACAGCGACTTCGGACTCGACTCGGACTCGTTTCAAATGACTCGGACTCGCAAAAAATTACTTGTAGACAACAAATGTCAGCATGTGTTAACATTAGTTACGTGTGACAATTAATTATATATATATATATGATCTGACATCATTCTGATCTTGTCCTTTCTGCTCTTTAATAACGCTCCGCAACGCACGCAATGGGTAAAAGTTCCAGCCAGCTTCCGGGGTAGTGATGAAGCGTCGCTCCCTACTCTCTCCTTTGGATTTGAATCTCACTTAAGATGGTAGAATACCCTACATCAGGGGTGGGCAATTAAATTTTCCAAGGGGCCACATAAGAAACTGGGACTGTTGTGGAGGGCCGGACCAATAAGGGGAACTAAATTCTGCTCAATATTAATTTGATCTCTTTATTTACATTTACATTACATTTTCAGCATTTATCTAAATTGATTTACAATATAGTTACATTATACAGTCTGAGCAATTGAGGGTTAAGGGCCTTGCTCAAGGGCCCAACAGCAGCAACCTGGCAGTGGTGTGGCTTGAACCAGCAACCTTCTAATTACTAGTCCACTAACCACTAGGCTACAACTGCCCACTCATTATAAAAAGCAGTAAATTGTACAATTCTAATAAGCTGTTAATGTTTAGATGTTACAATCAGAAAATTAGAAGTAGGCAGAGTAAAAACATCAACATTATTTTACTATTTAAACAAACAAATGCAAAAAAACAAATGTGAACAAAATGTGCAGGTTTTTAAACTTTACACTATTTTGTTTTGAGTCTAATGAGTCTCATTTGTTTTTCTGTCCTTTGTTATTGTTGGATATTCTTTTTAAAATCACAAAGCTGGTCCTGACTGCTTCAGTTCTGGATGTGTTAAACTTTATAAAACTGTCCTTGTTGCTTTTGCAGTTTAGTTAGAGAAGCTTCAGGTGTGATGCTCTGCATCGTTCATGTTCTTATATTTCTGTGTAGTACCGTAACAGAGCCTAAATTCTGATCCTTAACCAGCGTTACATCTGACTTCAGAACTTCATGTCTTGTTAAAAACTCCACCGTCAGTCACACTCAGTTCTGTTCGCATTACGGTGAAGCTGATACACTCGCTCACACACGTAAATCGAAACTTGCGGATATTTAAAGACACAGCGTCAAAATCAATCCTGTTGTAATGCATGTTTGATGTACATTTATTTACATCTAAATTGTAATTGCCACGGACCTCATGCGGGCCGGTTGGGGATGTCTCGCGGGCCGGATGTGGCCCGCGGGCCGTACAATGCCCAGGTCTGCCCTACATAGTGCACTTCAGAGGAACAGCTGGTGTGAATGAAACGCTCCTATAGAATTGGCGCTAATGGTTGAAAGACCGCTCTCTGAACCAATCAGACCTTCTGATTTTAATATGTTATTAAGAAATGCTGTCATTTGCATTTATTTAGTTTGCAGCGTCACACAGATGATTGTCAATGAAATGCTTGATTGGCTTTCTAACGAGTTTGGAGGTTTTTAAATAGAAGCACATTCACAAAATAACGGATTACATTTCTAATGGGACACGCGGTTATAAATGTAATAGCATCTGGAAGAACAGAAGTTAAGGTAAGCAGTGGTTATGGATTTTTTTGCTGTGTTTTGGATTTTGGCTGCTGTGCCGTAATTTATTGGCCGCTTTTGTTTTGCAATGAAAACAAAATGTATAAGTTTAAGCTTTTAACTGGTAACTAGGAAAGTAAAGGCACTAAGTAAAATGGCAAAATACAGTTGCTGTTGTTGTTTTTTATCTGAACGTACATATTATTTGTTTATTTCTACGCTACATTTCCAATGTATGTTTTGTGTATATTATATTGACTCTAGCCCAAAGACTCGTGACTTGACTCGATTTCTGTATTTTGTGACTTGTGTACGTCTCTGCTGTGGAATACACGGTTAGCTCAATTAAATACCTGTTGCTGTATTTGGACTGGCGAGGTTTGAGGTTTGACGGACAGAGGGGGTTGAGAATGAAAAACAGGAAGAATGGATGATAGTGGTACGCAAAAATTTCTTCCTAATATGTCCAGCTGTACTGGGGCACTGTTTTCCTTTGGCTAAATATAGAGAGAACATTAGTAGAGATCTTTTAATGATGGAAGCTGGTACAGAATGCACCGAACCTGCTGTTTGTACTGAGATAAGTGGTGGCTGTTTTCCTTCATATTGGCCCAAAATGTGATCAATCCCTCAAAACTAAAAAGAGTTAGATACTTGCTTTTTAAACATCTTGCAATGAAATCAATACGCTAATGTATAGTATTTTGGAAGTCAATATTTCTGCATTTTTTCCTTTTTCTCACCATCTAGTCAAAGCCATTTACCCAGTTGTATCTCTCCTCCAGTGCCGCAGACCCCTGTGCTGACCAAAAAAAGCTATACCAAACTCACACCCTCTTTAACACATGTGCATTTGCTAACCACTTCCTTTCACCTTGCCAGAAATGGCATCACACAGAGAGCAGCACTGCGTACTGAGATTTAAACTGAGATATCAGCGGTGGTCGAGTAGTGCATTAGTCTGCTTGTTCACCTGACGCCTTGTGTACTGGAAGTCAAAACTCACCCAGAATACTTTTCAGGAATAATAGGGATGCACAGATACAACTTTCCCCACTCCTATACTAATACCTCCTTGTTTGTACACTCACTGTCTATTTTATCAGCTCCACTTACCATATAGGAACACTTTGTAGTTCTACAATTACTGACTGTAGTCCATCTGTTTCTCTGCATGCTTTGTTAGCCCCCTTTTATGCTGTTCTTCAGTGGTCAGGACCCCCACAGGACCACTACAGAGTAGGTATTATTTGGGTGGTAGATCATTCTCAACACTGCAGTGACACTGACATGGTGGTGGTGTGTTAGTGTGTGTTGTGCTGGTATGAGTGGATAAGACACAGCAGTGCTGCTGGAGTTTTTAAACACCTCACTGTCACTGCTGGACTGATAATAGTCCAACCAAAAATATCAAGTCAACAGCACCCCATGGGCAGCATCCTGTGACCACTGATGAAGGTCTAGACGATGACCAACTCAAACAGCAGCAGTAGATGAGCGATTGTCTTTGACTTTACATCTACAAGGTGGACCAACTAGGTAGGAGTGTCTAACAGAGTGGACAGTAAGTGGACACACTGTGTCTGATCCACTTATACCAGCACAACACACACTAACACACCACCACCATGTCATTGTCACTGCAGTGCTGAGAATGAGCCACCACCCAAATAATACCTGCTGTGGTGGTTCTGTAGGGGTCCTGACCATTGAATAACAGGGTGAAAGCAGGCTAAAAAAAGCCTGCAGAGAAACAGATGGACTACAGTCAGTAATTGTAGAACTACAAAGTGCTTCTATATGGTACGTGGAGCTGATAAAATGGACAGTGAGTGTAGAAACAAGGAGGTGGTTTTAATGTTATGGCTTTTTATTAAAAACACTGTTCTGGTGCAGTGCAATTTTGATGTAAATGTTTCATGTATATAAACGTGTGTTGTAGGTACGAACGACTGGAGGAACAGTTGAATGACTTGACAGAGCTCCATCAGAACGAGATCCTGAACCTGAAACAGGAGCTGGCCAGCATGGAAGAGAAGATGGCTTATCAGTCCTATGAGAGAGCTCGAGATATACAGGTACTGTGTGTTTGTTTGTGTGTCTGTGTGGGAACAAAAGGAAAGTAGGTGCGGTACAGGATGAACCTGCCCAGTGTTGTTTAATTCCCAGAATTGGTTATTAAAGGTAGATTGCGCCCTCTAGTGGAAAGTGGTAGCGAATACAGTGAGTACAACTAAAACTGTTCGACTATTGATTGACACATTGGTACTGGACATGCTTAGGTTTGTCACCATTACTAGATAATCATCTAAGCTCTATGTCTAACCCAGTATGGATTGTAGTTATTAATGTATGTATATATTAATTTGACAATAATGTTTCCAGTAGTTCTTAATGTATGTACTTTTGTCTTATGTCTTTATCCTGTATGTAGCTATTTTATGAGCTACACCTACCCTCTAGAGGGATTTGTCTCTATATAATTAACCCTAACCTTGATTTAAGCTATCAGTCAATCATTTAAAAAGACCACCATGGATACCCTACTGACTTATTATTACTTATTATTATGTGGCACAGATTGGACCTGTGATGTCACGTCTTAAAGTCTGGTGAATGCTTAGGTCTGTTACAATTACTAGATAATCAGATAAAAAGTTTGACAAGGGCCAAATAGTGATGGCTAGACGACTGGGTCAGAGCATCTCCAAAACTGCAGCTCTTGTGGGGGTGTTCCCAGTCTGCAGTGGTCAGTATCTATCAAAAACGGCCCAAAGAAGGAACAGTGGTAAACCGGCGACAGGTTCATGGGCGGCCAAGGCTTATTGATGCACGTGGGGAGCGAAGGCTGGCCAGTATGGTCCGATCCAACAGACCAGCTACTGTAGCTCAAACTGCTAAAGAAGTTAATGCTGGCTCTGATAGAAAGGTGTCAGAATACACAGTGTATTGCAGTTTGTTGTGCATGGGGCTGCATAGACGCTGACCCCTGACCTCCAGGTGTTTAGTTGGCCTTCAAATTCCCCAGATCTTAATCCAAATGAGCATCTGTGGGATGTGCTGGACTAACAAGTCCGATCCATGGAGGCCCCATCTCGCAGCTTACTCGAGTGAAAGGATCTGGTGCAAATATCTTGGTACCAGATACTACAGCACACCTTCAGGGGTGTAGTGGAGTCCATGCCGTGACGGGTCAGGGCTGTTTTGGCAGCAAAAGGGGGACCAAAACAATATTAGGAAGGTGGTCATAATGTTATGCCTGTTGCATAAGCTACATGAGGCTACATGTGTAAGTTTGAAGTAGATGTATGAATTAGAGGTATAATACCTTTTCTTCCATCACTAACTGTAAGACAACAAAAGGCGTGTAACTATCTGAACAAAATTGGTCGTCAATGTCTGAAGCTCTGCATTTGTATTTAAAAATGTGATCTCCTTTCCCCCCTGTAGGAGGCGCTGGAGGCTTGTCAGACACGCATCTCCAAGATGGAACTCCAGCAGCAGCAGCAGCAGGTGGTGCAGCTGGAGGGTCTGGAGAACGCCACCGTCCGCACCCTAATCGGCAAACTCATCAACGTCCTCCTCACGCTCATGGCCGTCCTGCTGGTGTTCGTCTCCACCGTGTCCAACTGCGTGGCTCCGCTGATGAAGACGCGCAGCCGCTCCTTCTCCACCCTCTTCTTCCTCCTGCTCTTCACCTTCTTGTGGAGAAACTGGGACGCACTCTCAGGACACACTCATCGCATTTTGCACATGCCCAGATGACCACGTCGTCCTCGAACCTCAACAGCCAATAGCATTACAATAGCACGGTGCTTTGCCAACCTTCTAGTTGAGAGGCGTATTAAACTGTGAAGTTTTTATGAAACTGGTGTACACGTTTACATTTTGGAAGTGAGACGTAATAGTCCTGTGGCACCTCTTTTATTAGGACGTTTATTAATATCGATATTCCTCTGATGTGTAACATGTTTTTATCGATTTTAATCAGTACCATGTAGCATTAAGTCCTGTTTCCTACAGAAGTAATGGGAATTCTTTAGGACAAACGTTTCCCCCTTAATGCCTTTGGTAGATTTTTAGTAAATCTTATTGACTGCCTTATAAGGGGGGTGTATGCACTTTTAGCTGCCATTAGCAGTGTAAGCCTACTCTGCCATCGCCTCGTTCACTGAACTGGGTTCATTCAAAGAATGAAGGGGAGGAACAGAATGGACTGATGGACATACTTGAAGGAAGAGAGTGAGATTTTGGGAATTCCTGTGCTTCCATACTGTTTTGTTAACGAACTACCTACCACTTTCGGGAATTAGACGGAATGTAGTTGTTGTTGTTTTTGAACGAGGCACTAGGTTAGTCATCAGAGCCTGTTCACCATGTGATATCAGAGGGGAAAATCCAGTCTGATATTCTGAATCCTAATCAATTTGAATAAATAAAAATTAACATTCGTTTGTATCAGAATACAAAAAGCAAGTTATTGCATTGAAAAAATTGTTGCCTGGACGTTAGGGTAATTGTGAATAAGTAATAAGCTCAGACATAATGAAGCTGGAGGTGCTAATCAGTTAAGATGAAATTTATATATATATATATATATATATATATATATATATATATATATATATATATATATAATGGCCATAACATTAAAACCACCTCCTTGTTTCTACACACATTGTCCATTTTATCAGCTCCACTTACCATAAAAAAGCCTACAATTCTACAATTACTGACTGTATTCCTCTACATACCTTTTTAACCTGCTTTCACCCTGTTCTTCAATGGTCAGGACCCCCACAGGACCACCACAGAGCAGGTATTATTTAGGTGGTGGATCATTCTCAGCACTGCAGTGACACTGACATGGTGGTGGTGTGTTAGTGTGTGTTGTGCTGGTATGAGTGGATCAGACACAGCAGCGCTGCTGGAGTTTTTAAATACCGTGTCCACTCACTGTCCACTCTATTAGACACTCCTACCTAGTTGGTCCACCTTGTAGATGTAAAGTCAGAGACGATCGCTCATCTATTGCTGCTGTTTGAGTTGGTCATCTTCTAGACCTTCATCAGTGGTCACAGGACGCTGCCCACGGGGCGCTGTTGGCTTGATGTTTTTGGTTGGTGGACTATTCTCAGTCCAGCAGTGACAGTGATGTTGTTTTAAAAATCCATCAGCGCTGTTGTGTCTTATCCACTCATGCCATCACAACACACACTAACACACCACCACCATGTCAGTGTCACTGCAGTGCTGAGAATGATCCACCACCCAAATAATACCTGCTTTGTAGTGGTCCTGGGAGAGTCCTGACCATTGAAGAACAGCATGAAAGAGGGGTAACAAAGCATGCAGAGAAACAGATGGACTACAGTCAGTAATTGTAGAACTACAAAGTGCTTCTATATGGTAAGTGGAGCTGATAAAATGTACAGTGAGTGTAGACAAGGAGGTGGTTTTAATGTTATGACTGATCGTGTATATATATATATATATATACAGTGTATCACAAAAGTGAGTACACCCCTCACATTTCTGCAGATATTTAAGTATATCTTTTCATGGGACAACACTGACAAAATGACACTTTGACACAATGAAAAGTAGTCTGTGTGCAGCTTATATAACAGTGTAAATTTATTCTTCCCTCAAAATAACTCAATATACAGCCATTAATGTCTAAACCACCGGCAACAAAAGTGAGTACACCCCTTAGTGAAAGTTCCTGAAGTGTCAATATTTTGTGTGGCCACCATTATTTCCCAGAACTGCCTTAACTCTCCTGGGCATGGAGTTTACCAGAGCTTCACAGGTTGCCACTGGAATGCTTTTCCACTCCTCCATGACGACATCACGGAGCTGGCGGATATTCGAGACTTTTCGCTCCTCCACCTTCCGCTTGAGGATGCCCCAAATATGTTCTATTGGGTTTAGGTCTGGAGACATGCTTGGCCAGTCCATCACCTTTACCCTCAGCCTCTTCAATAAAGCAGTGGTCGTCTTAGAGGTGTGTTTGGGGTCATTATCATGCTGGAACACTGCCCTGCGACCCAGTTTCCAGAGGGAGGGGATCATGCTCTGCTTCAGTATTTCACAGTACATATTGGAGTTCATGTGTCCCTCAATGAAATGTAACTCCCCAACACCTGCTGCACTCATGCAGCCCCAGACCATGGCATTCCCACCACCATGCTTGACTGTAGGCATGACACACTTATCTTTGTACTCCTCACCTGATTGCCGCCACACATGCTTGAGACCATCTGAACCAAACAAATTAATCTTGGTCTCATCAGACCATAGGACATGGTTCCAGTAATCCATGTCCTTTGTTGACATGTCTTCAGCAAACTGTTTGGGGGCTTTCTTGTGTAGAGGCTTCAGAAGAGGCTTCCTTCTGAGGTGACAGCCATGCAGACCAATTTGATGTAGTGTGCGGCGTATGGTCTGAGCACTGACAGGCTGACCCCCCACCTTTTCAATTTCTGCAGCAATGCTGACAGCACTCCTGCGCCTATCTTTCAAAGACAGCGGTTGGATGTGACGCTGAGCACGTGCACTCAGCTTCTTTGGACGACCAACGCGAGGTCTGTTCTGAGTGGACCCTGCTCTTTTAAAACGCTGGATGATCTTGGCCACTGTGCTGCAGCTCAGTTTCAGGGTGTTGGCAATCTTCTTGTAGCCTTGGCCATCTTCATGTAGCACAACAATTCATCTTTTAAGATCCTCAAAGAGTTCTTTGCCATGAGGTGCCATGTTGGAACTTTCAGTGACCAGTATGAGAGAGTGTGAGAGCTGTACTACTAAATTGAACACACCTGCTCCCTATGCACACCTGAGACCTAGTAACACTAACGAGTCACATGACATTTTGGAGGGAAAATGACAAGCAGTGCTCAATTTGGACATTTAGGGGTGTAGTCTCTTAGGGGTGTACTCACTTTTGTTGCCGGTGGTTTAGACATTAATGGCTGTATATTGAGTTATTTTGAGGGAAGAATAAATTTACACTGTTATATAAGCTGCACACAGACTACTTTTCATTGTGTCAAAGTGTCATTTTGTCAGTGTTGTCACATGAAAAGATATACTTAAATATCTGCAGAAATGTGAGGGGTGTACTCACTTTTGTGATACACTGTATATATATAAAACCGATGGTGATTTTAGATATAATCATGATCTTTTAGTGAATACTAGTCTGTCTCTGAGGTATTTCAGCAGAGTCCCAATCCATGTTTTACACCCTCGTTAAAGCTGTACTTCGGCTCTTCTACTATCAAAAGTTCACACTAAGTCAGCTTTTGCGAGTAAATGCCCACATCACAGTTTACAGGACATTGCACAACTACAGCTTAGTTGAAATAGCTACAGGAAACTTATGAGAGTGTGAGGGACAGTAGCACTTTTCTAAGTTAGCACCCCAGCCTTCATCATAACTGAGCTCCACTTGATAATATCTTTGCACCTACAGTGTGGCTGCTATCGTAGGGTGACCATACGTCCTCTTTTTTCCTGGACATGTCCTCTTTTCTTGGACCTAAAAATGCGTTTAGGCTTTTGTAGTCTGCTCAATCTTTTGCCCTGATTTCACCTTTCTCTTTAGGAACCGCATTCTCACACTTTCTTAAACAGCACAAATAAAAATTCATAGACGAATTACAGAAAAAAAGGAAGCAGAATGCTTGACCTGCAAAGCTGACACGTACATGTCCGTGCCAAATAAAGGTGCCAGTTCAGCAAAACACAAAACCGCAGCTATAGGAAAGAGTTGGTCAGGTAAAGACCGGGTAATACAGAAGATGCTACTGCTGCAGAGGGAGTTTTTGCATAAGGCAGTTGTCGCCTAGTGGTTAAGGAACTGGACTAGTAATCACAAGGTCTCTGGTTCAAGCCCCACCACTGCCAGGTTGCCACTGTTGGGCCCCTGAGCAAGACCCTTAACCCTAAATTGCTTAGACAGTATACTGCCACAGTATTGTAAGTCGCTTTGGATAAAAGCATCTGCTGAATGCTGGAAATAAAAATGAAATGAATTTCACACCACGAAGCATCACAATGGCTACAGATCAATGGACTGCACCTCTGCCTTGTTAAAAAATATTTCCCTGATCCTGAAACAGTGTAAACATAGAGGCGTTATTGTCAACGCCGTAATAGTGCCACATACTGGGCCAAACGCCGAAGGGCCAAACGTAGAATTGAAGGTAATAAGATAATCTGACCATAAATGCATTTGTTAGTTGTCTTGTTAAACAATTTATTTATAATTATCAATGCATTTGACAGATGTTCAAACCCTTACCTAATGCACATTGCCATGGTGCCACCAATTACCTAAATTTATTTTGCCAATTCAGCTGGAACCAGAGCTGGGATCTCGAAAACATCGTATTGAATCTCAGCTCTGCCTGCCGGCTAGGCTGAGCAGCCACATCAACAACGATTGGCCTGTTGTTCAGATATGGGTGGGATTAAGCCGGATAGGGTCTCTCTCTCATAACTAATGCAATTGATTGATGGTGCCTGCACAGAGATGAGAAAAGAGTGCTGTCAGGGTGTGTCTCTCCGTACACAACGCTGAGCTGCACTGCACTCGTCAACGTGTAGGTGATAATAGCATAACGGCTGCTGCCCACGTGTCGGAGGGGGCATGGGTTAGCTTTGTTCTCCTCAATCAGAGCAGGGATCGGCATTGGTAGAGAGGAAGCATGATGCAATCGGGCAATTGGACACGCTAAAAGGGAAAAAAAGGGGAGAAAAAAGACCCCACCCACATAGTTCGGTCATCCCGGCCTAGCAGACACGGTGGCCAATTAGTGTCTGCTGCAGGCACTGCCAACTATGCCCACTATATGGCGCCCAGCAGACTGGTGACGACGCCAAATTTCGAACCGAGGAGTTCAGAATCTCAGCGCTGGTGTGCTAGTGGAATGTCCTGCTTGCCACATTGGCGTCTATAAGGCCACGTTTAAAGGCACAGCTGTTTAGTCCAGGTGTTAGAAGCTCTGTGAGCATTAAGATAGGTAAATATGAATTATATAGTATAATATTTAGATTTTTTTTAGTATTATTAATAAACCACAATTCTTATTCTGTTAGCATTACTGTAGCTTGACATGAGATTTTTAATACAGATGTATTTTTAATTGCTTTGATTAGCTAATTAATTAATTAGATTACTTAATAATTAAATTACTCTGTTGACATTACAGACATTAAAACTCATGTACCTTGCTCTGGTGATCCAGGTGGACAGGCTCTAGTTCTCCTCATTGCAGTACTGTATGACTCTAGTTTGACCCCTGAGGATGTCTTCTGTGGGTGTGTTGTTGGGTCTGTGTTAATGAGTGGGAGTGCATGCCAAGTAACTTCAGTGCCTTCTGATGTCTGTGTGTGTTTGGGACTTGTGTAATAAAGAGCATTCCTGCTTGTATTGAAATGTACAGTATAATGAAGTCTGTGTATTAGTAAGAGCACATCTTTACATCACACACTGACCGTCTCTGCTCCACTTATAACCACCATATAGAAGCATTTTGTAGTTCTACAATTACTGACTGTAGTCCATCTAATTCTCTACATACCTTTTTAGCCTGCTTTCACCCTGTTCTCAATGGTTAGGACCCCCACAGAACCACCACAGAGCAGGTATTATTTAGGTGGTGGATGATTCTCAGCACTGCAGTGACACTGACATGGTGGTGGTGTGTTAGTGTGTGTTGTGCTGGTATGAGTGGATCAGACACAGCAGCGCTGCTGGAGTTTTTGCATACCGTGTCCACTCACTGTCCACTCTATTAGACACTCCTACCTAGCTGGTCCACCTTGTAGATGTAAAGTCAGAGACGATCGCTCATCTATTGCTTCTGTTTGAGTTGGTCATCTTCTAGACCTTCATCAGTGGTCACAGGACGCTGCCCACGGGGTGCTGTTAGCTGGATATTTTTGGTTGGTGGACTATTCTCAGTCCAGTAGGGACAGTGAGCACTGCTGTGTCTTATCCACTCATACCAGCACAACACACACTAACACACCACCACCATGTCAGTGTCACTGCAGTGCTGAGAATGATCCACCACCTAAATAATACCTGCTCTGTGGTGGTCCTGTGGGGGTCCTAACCATTGAAAAACAGGGTGAAAACAGGCTAAAAAAAAGTATGTAGAGAAACAGATGGACTACAGTCAGTAATTGTAGAACTACAAAGTGCTTCTATATGGTAAGTGGAGCTGATAAAATGGACAGAGAGTGTAGAAACAAGGAGGTGGTCATAATGTTATGCCTGATCGGTGTACAGTATATCAAATGTTGGGCTAAAAGAAGTTACTCATAGCCAGACATATAGACCTGAGTGACTGTGATAAGGGCCAAATCATAATGACCAAAGAAAGGGGTTAAAGTATCTCCGAAACAGCAAGGGGTCCACAGAGTCAGCCTTAGCAAATACCCACAGACAGTGGTCTGTGTAAGGACAAACCATGAACCACCAATAGGCCATTTGGTGCTTGAGGACAATAAAAGCACTGGCATCTGGACTAACAGTGGTTACTATCGTTCAGATTAGAGATCATTTTAAAACTAGAAATAGGGGGAATGTGTCACAAAACTCGCACCAAACCCTTCTGCAGATGAGGCGTCCAACCTCAATTTCTGTCCACCGTTGAAAGTGATTACAATGGGCTAGACATTCGAGCAGTGGAAGAGGTTTGCATGGTCCAATGAGCACATGTTCAGACGCAACCAGGATTTATTGTAAGGTAAGTCCATGCGGTAAAATACGCTAGCACACCAGAGCTGGGATTTCAAATACATTGTATCGAATCTCAGTTCTGCCATCCGTCTGGGCTGGGCGGCTACATGAACAATGTTTGGCTTTTGTTTATCCAGGGAGGGAGTCGGATAGGGACCTCATAACTGATGCAATTACGACCTCTGCTGGCTGATTGATGGTGTCCGCACACAGTGGAGGAATAATGCTGATCAGGGTGTGGCTCTCCGTGCACAAGGCTGATTGGCATGAGAACTCGTGCAGGTGAAAAGAGGCACTGCTCACGTGTCGGAGGGGGCGTGTGTCAGTTCGCTCTCCTCAATAAGGGGCGGGGGTCAGCACCAGCAGAGAGGAAGCATAACGCAATCGGGTAAAAATTGGACGCGCTAAAAATGGTGGATGTCCCCATGGTAAATGGTGGCTTTAAACCAATGAAATACAAGTAATTATATTTAATTATTAATTAAATAATTTCACAGCATATATAATAATAAGCTCAGAAATTCTGGAAATACAAAAAGGACATTTTAGGCTTTGGCCTACCACCATTCCACATATTACCAGAGGAGTCAGCCTACATACTAGACGTGGTAAAGTACAGGGATAATAAATGGGTGCATCTCAAATTTACCCACACACCTTAGTGAAACAATACGATAAAAGAGCAAAGTGAAAATATAGACCAGGACTTTCTTTTTGGGCCACTGTCAGGCCAAAAATAAAGTGGTTTATGAGCGATAGATATGGCTGGTGGCATTTGGGCCAGTTTGTGTCCCAGATTGTAGATGTCATGCCAATTTTAAATGTTGCCACTAACAACTGGAATTTATCTTCAGTTTAGTTGCAAAACAATTGATAATACAAACCCTGTTTCCAGAGAAGTTGGAACATTTTATTAAAATGGAATAAAAGCAAGAATCTGTAATTTATTTATGCTTTTGAACCTTTATTTAACTGATAACCTCCAATCTGATTAACTAGATATGTCATGACTTCTATGGTCAGTTCTTGCTTTTTCATTTACTTCAGGATTAATGTTGTTCTCATGTTGTGGTTTGCTACATGGGCAAGAAGTCGAAATGTGATGTCAAATTCACATAGAAAAATAAGAATATTGGACGAAGTAGTTAGTGAAAAAAATAAATCAGTTTGGAAAATGCATTAGCCTTCTAAACATACAAGTGGAACATTATACCAAAAACACAGAAGCAAAAACAAACAACTGGATGGATTTTCTTGCTGTCAGCCAATGAGTGACAATGAGTAAATTATTACCAATTGGCATCTATTAAAGCATCTGTTAAATATAAAGATAAAGAGTGTTATTTAAAAACTCCAGCAGCACGGCTGTGTCTGATCCACTCATACAAGCACAACACACACTAACACACCACAACCATGTCAGTGTCACTGCAGTGCTGAGAATGATCCACCACCTAAATAATACGTGCTCTGTGGTGGTCCTGTGGGGGTCCTAACCATTGAAAAACAGGGTGAAAACAGGCTAAAAAAAAGTATGTAGAGAAACAGATGGACTACAGTCAGTAATTGTAGAACTACAAAGTGCTTCTATATGGTAAGTGGAGCTGATAAAATGGACAGAGAGTGTAGAAACAAGGAGGTGGTTTTAATGTTATGGCTGATCAGTATATATATATATATATATATATATATATATATATATATATATATATATACTGTATATGTATATCACTACATCAGTTCCTAACAGCACAAATAGTCTTCAGACTGAATGGACAAAAATGACCACAGACATACTCCAAAATCTTTGAGTTAAGGCTAAATGTATGTGTGCATTAACTATCCGTGAGCAGGATGCTAACACAAGTTTAGGTTATATATATACTGTATATACACAGTGGTACCTTGAAACCCAACATCAATTGGTTCTGGGACTGGCGTTAAGTTTAAAAGACATTGAGTTTCAAGGTATTTTTCTCATAAGGATGTTTGGGAAACCTGTTAATGTGTTGCATGGTCCTGTGGAACTGCATATATTTTAGGCTAATGTAAAATAATGGGGTTGTTTTCGACAGTTATAAATTGAAAATAACACTTAATTTACTTTCTCTTGGCATTCTACATTACATGGCATTCTACAGTACAATGTTTTCTTGTAAGGTGACCTTAAGTATGAGAAAGACTCATTATTATTATTATTACTTAATTTTTGGTTTCCTTGTGCTTCCTAATTATGGAGATTCTTGAGGTTGGAATACTGTATTCCGTTTAGTAAAGGCGCATTTACATGCAAAGCTTAATGTGACTATTTGTACTAAAACAAGTGAAGAATTTCATAAGTGGAGAGAACTTATAACCAGTAATAATTAAGAGAGGTTTAGTGTTCATATATCGTTCTTTTAATACATTGTCACATTAAGCTATTTTTTTAACAATAAGCATTTTAGACTCTCTAGAAAAAAAGCTGATTATTACCATTTCTCAGAACTATGAGCTATAACGCACGTTTAAAAGTGAAACAGTGAGGAAAATCCAGATAAACACAGATACATGTGGAACAAATTCAGAGTGAATTTGACGGTTATGCCACACAAATGCAGATTCGTCTCATATTCGCACTTTGATGACGTTTTACTGCACCACTCAAGTCGAGCACTGAACAAAGTGGCAGTTCATTGTTAATTTGAAATTAAATAATTAATTTTACTGAACATGTTGAGTTTAAGGTAAACGTTGAGTTTAAGGGTACAAATTTCCCAACAAAGGGTGTTGAGTTTTAAAGATTTTGAGTTTAGGGGATGTTGAGTTACAAGGTACCACTGTATATATAATATACAGATAGATAGATAGATAGATAGATAGATAGATAGATGGATAGATGGATAGATGGATAGACGGATAGACGGACAGACGGACAGACGGACAGAAGGACAGAAGGACAGAAGGACAGACTGCCTGCCTGGCAAAAAAAAGGTCACACACTAATATTTCGTTGGATATTTTGCTGTGGCATCGTTTCCACAAGCTTCTGCAATGTCACAACATTTATTTCTGTCCAGAGTTGCATTAATTTTCCCCCAAGATCTTGTATTGATGATGGGAGATTTGGACCACTGCGCAAAGCAGCCCCGGTTCTGGACTGCTTTGCTTGGGGGGGCAGTAAAACCTAATGAGGGGGCATGTTGATAGTCATGTTTTTGAAGCCAGAAATATATTCAAGGCTTGATTTGTGCATGAATGATGACAGCCAAGCTATTGATACTGGCTTAAAGTGATGTATGAGGTAAAGAAATAAAAATGCATGTTTTCGAACTTAAACTTAAAACCCAATGATTAAAAAATACATGTTGATTATGTAAATGGAGAAAAAAGATTATCTAATTGTATTTCATTTTAATACGCCCCCTTAATTAAATTGCCATTACTAATAGAACAACTCTATTTCTTGAAAGGCTTTAATACAAATTTAAGTCAAAGCTGACAAATGTACCTACACACAGACTGAGAATATTCAAACGTGGAAATAGGAATGAGTGAGAATATTTATATTATTGGGAAATTAAAATATAAAGAAAACAAAAGAATACTAATTCTGTAAAAAAAAAGTGTTTACCAGTATACCTGCCTCTCGCTCACACTAACAGAACATATACTGCCGAACTGAACTGTTTGGGGCAGTCTGCCGATTTTTATATGACTCAAAGAGCCAATCAGGAATAAGCAAGGAAATATCTTCACACTGTAAAACAAAATGCATTTTTGTGATTGGTTCAGAGATAATTTTAAAAATAGCCGTTGCTTGCATTGTGCTTGGGGGGCAAAGACACAATTTGGGGGGGCAATGCCCCCCTCAGCCCCCCCCCTAGCGCCGGCCCTGGCGCAAAGTCTTCTCCAGCACATCCCAAAGATTCTCAATGGGGTTCAGGTCTGGATTCTGTGGTGGCCAATCCATGTGTGAAAATGATGTCTCATGCTCCCTGAACCACTCTTTCACTATTTGAGCCTGATGAATCCTGGCATTGTCATCTTGGAATATGCCCGTGCCATCAGGGAAAAAAAAATCCATTGATGGAATAACCTGGTCGTTCAGTATATTCAGGTAGTCAGCTGACCTCATTTTTTGGGCACATAACATTTCTGAACCTAGACCTGACCGACTGCAGCAACCCCAGATTATAGCACTGCCACCCACAGGCTTGTAGGGTAGGCACTAGGCATGATGGGTGCATCACTTCAGTCGCCTCTCTTCTTACCCTGATGCGCCCATCACTCTGGAACAGGGTAAATCTGGACTCATCAGACCACATGACCTTCTTCCATTGCTCCAGAGTCCAATCTTTATGCTCCCTAGCAAATTGAAGCCGTTTTTGACGGTTAGCCTCACTGACAAGTGGTTTTCTTAAGGCTACACAGCTGTTTAGTCCCAATCCCTTGAGTTCCTTTCGCATTGTGCATGTGGAAATGCTCTTACTTTCACTATTAAACATATCCCTGAGTTCTACTACTGTAGTTTTTCTACCATTTGATTTCACCAAACGTTTAAGTGATCGCCGATCACGATCATTCAAAATGTTTTTCCGACCACATTCCTTCCTCGAAGATGATGTTTCCCCAACGTCCTTCCACTTTTTAATAATGCATTGGACAGTTCTTAACACGATTTTAGTAGTTTCAGCTTCTCCTTAGATGTTTTCTCTGCTTGATGCATGCCAATAATTTGACCCTTCTGAAACAGATTAACATCTTTTCCACGACCACAGGATGTGTCTTTCGACATGGTTGTTTAACAAATGAGAAGCTACTCACTGCATCAGTTAGGGTTAAATAACTTGTTGCCAGCTGAAACATAATCACCCATGCAGTAATTATACAATGGAAGGCTCTTACCTATTTGCTTAGTTTAATCCAGGTGGTGACCTTTTTTTTGGCCAGGCAGTGTATGACAAATGTGTGTGTGTGTGCATGTTTGTATGTGTACTGTAGTTAGTTTAATATCCGGTAGATGGCGCTCGTTACCTTTATTTTAATTAATAAAGCCTTCGAGTCTAACTATTAATGAACGTTTACTTAAATGTATTTATTTTAAAGCAATACATCCTGACGCACTTGCTCACTCGCTGGGTCAGTTCCTACGGTCAGTTACACACTTTTGGTTACATTCATGACAAGAATCGGTAGTTACTCATTACACAAGGTTGTATCGAACACAGTCATGGACAATTTTGTATCTCCAATTCACCTCACTTGCATGTCTTTGGACTGTGGGAGGAAACCGGAGCACCCGGAGTAAACCCACACGGACACGGGAAGAACATGCAAACTCCACACAGAAAGGACCTGGACCGCCCCAGTAATCATTAAAATCCCAGAACTGCTATGATATACGTACATATCCCCTACAAATATATGTAAACCTTTGACATAAGCTGTACATGACACATATTATAATCCAATATGTGTTTAAAGTAGATACTGTTTTCACACAGGGGTGGCACAGTGGCTCAGTGGCACAGTAGTGCTGTTGCCCCACAGCAAGAAGGTCGATTCCCTTTCTATGTCGAGTTTGCGTGTTCTCTTTGTGTCCATGTGGGTTTCCTCCGGATGCCCCGGTTTCCTCCCACACTCCAAAGACATGCAGTCAGGTTAATTGAAGATACTAAAAGTCCCCCTAGGTATGAGTGCGTGTGTGAATGTGTGTGTTCGTGAGTGGCCTGTGAAGGACTAGCAAACTGTCCAGGGTGTGTCCTACCTTTTGCCCAGTAAAACAGACCCACCAAGACCCTGAACAGGATAAAGCAGTGGTCACACAGACAATGAATGAATGAATGTTACCATGTTGATAAAATGCCTGGTGTATTCTTGATGTTTAAAACCTTTACAAGCTGTCATACTGCTACATAGTAACAACTTTAAAAGTATTACAATTACTGAAACACTTAATTCTCTGAACATCATGTCACATCATGCACAGCTGATGAATTATGATAAAACAGAGAGAGTTGTGAACCAAGGCCTCTATTTATTTCAGGGCAGTTGTAGCCTAGCAGTTAAGGTGCTGGACTAGTAATCGAAAGGTTGCTGGTTCAAGCCCCATCACTGACAGGTTGCCACTCTTTGAGCAAGGACCTTAACCCTCAATTGCTTAGACAGTATGCTGTCACAGTACTGGAAGTCGCTTAGGATAAAAGTGTCTGCCAAATGCCAAAAATGTATATTTCAGTTGGTCTTATACACATATTTCTTTCCCTTTATTCAGTTAATATTATTTGTGCCAGCTAGTTGAAATGTCATTTGCCTTACTGCAGGAGAAGAACAGGTTGCCTGTTGGCACCATTTGACTAAAAAAATCTGAACAAAAGGTAACCAAATCAATTTTAACTGAAAGTCACTATCACACTGCACTGTTTCCAAGGCATTCAAATCTGTTGCAAGTCAAGCACACTCTCGTAAACCTTTGGCCTATTTAGTTAGTTTTTATTTAAAGGCATTATGCCATAAACACGATATGGCCAAAAGTATGTAGACACCCTTTTTAATTACTGAGTTCAGGTGTTTTAGCCTGCATATAAAATCATTAATTCATTAATTGTCTGTTTTTTCACCACTTTACACACACATACACACTTAGGGCAATTTTAAATGCTCCAATTGGCCTGACTGCATGTCTTTGTACTGTGGGAGAAAACCAGAGCACCTGAAGGAAGAACATGCAAACTCCACACAGAAAGTACCCAGACTGTTCCACCTGGAAATCAAACCCAGGACCTTCTTGATATGAGACGACAGTGCTACCCACTGTGCCACCCTGTTTAAAATCACTTACTCACTACCTCACTTTCTTAACCGCTTATCCAATTAGGGTCGCTGGAGCCTATCACAGCTTTTCAATGGGCACAAGGCACACAGTAACACCCTGGATGGGGCGCCAGTCCATTTGGCAGACACACATACACACACATACACACACCCATTCACTTATAGGGCAATACAGTGTCTACAATAAACCTGACTGCATGTTTCTGGACTGTGGGAGGAAACCGGAGCTCCCGAAGAAAACCCCCTCGGTTGCAAGGAGAACATGCAAACTCCACACAGAAAGTCCACCTGGGAATTAAACTTTCCTGCTGTGAGATGACAACACTACCAACTGCGCCTCCAAGCCATCCTTGTGTGAAATCACCTATATAAAATAAATAATATGCTTCCAACCTTATGGCAACGGTTTGGGGAAGACCCTTTCCTCTTATAAGTTTGCTGTACAGGGTGACACTGTCCTGCAAGGAGCCCTAACATCAAGCCCAATTAACACCTTTGGGATAAATTGAAGCTTTTTATAGCAAGACATGCCTCACTGTCTGACAGTGTCTGACCTCACAGATACTTTTTTACTGAATGGGCACCAGTTCCCAAAGGCATACTTCAAAATCTTGTCCAAAAACCATCCCAGAACAGGGGAAGCTGTTATAGGTGCACAGGGTGGGCAAAGGCTGAGAAAGCTGGCTATAGTCCATGGACTGTTCCTACATTTTGTGATTTCCATCCCGGTTGGGATATGTCAGTCATAATTGGAAGGAGAAATTTAGGACAGGTGCAGATCCCATTCATTTTTATTAACCACTTTACCCTGGTCAGGGTTGCGGGGGTTCCCGGAAACACTGGGTACAAGGCAGAAATATCATATACAGGGTGCCAATTTATTGCAGAGCTTCAGCCACATCTCATCCCTTCAGATGTAGCCAATCATGTCTGTGTAGATGCCAGGCCAGCCAACAGCATTACTGATATGATACACCGATCAGCCATAACATTAAAACCACCTCCTTGTTTCTACACTCACTGTCCATTTTATCAGCTCCACTTACCATATAGAAGCACTTTGTAGTTCTACAATTACTGACTGTAGTCCATCTGTTTCTCTACATACTTTTTTTAGCCTGCTTTCACCCTGTTTTTCAATGGTCAGGACCCCAACAGGACCATCACAGAGCAGGTAGTATTTGAGTGGTGGATCATTCTCAGCACTGCAGTAACACTGACATGGTGGTGGTGTGTTAGTGTGTGTTGTGCTAGTATGAGTGGATCAGACACAGCAGCGCTGCTGGAGTTTTTAAATACCGTGTCCACTCACTGTCCACTCTATTAGACACTCATACCTAGTTGGTCCACCTTGTAGATGTAAAGTCAGAGACGATCGCTCATCTATTGCTGCTGTTTCAGTTGGTCATCTTCTAGACCTTCATCAGTGGTCACAGGACACTACCCATGGGGCGCTGTTGGCTGAATATTTTTGTTTGGTGGACTATTATCAGTCCAGCAGTAACAGTGAGGTGTTTAAAAACTTCATCGGCACTGCTGTGTCTGATCCACTCATACCAGCACAACACACACTAACACACCACCACCATGACAGTGTCACTGCAGTGCTAAGAATGATCCACCATCCAAATAATACCTGCTCTGTAGTGGTCCTGGGAGAGTCTTGACCATTGACAAACAGGGTGAAAGCAGGCTAAAATAGTATGTAGAGAAACAGATAGACTACAGTCAGTAATTGTAGAACTGCAAAATGCTTCTATATGGTAAGTGGAGCTGATAAAATGGACAATGAGTGTAGAAACAAGGAGCTGGTCATAATGTTATGGTTGATCGGTGTAAGGTACCATAATAGACCGCTACATCACCTGAGCGCCTGACACCTATTTATTTATCTACCATTAATTAACACTATATTTTAAATGATTTATATACTGAATATTAAATACAAAAATTATTAATTATGCTTTTTATTTGCAAATGCTCTATCACTGAGCTAAATTCTACTATTGTCCAGTAGCTTATACACAACTTATAATTGTTTCTGTCAGCTGATGTTGTTATTACGAGACAACTGATTTCTTAATAAATCATTGATCACCCTGTCAGTGTGAGGGAGTGCAGGCTTATCTGGAAGGAAACAGATTGTGGATGTGTGACCCCAGCTTTTGTAAAAAAAAGAGGAACTAAAAGAAAGGAATTCAGTGCACACCCTTTGACATGGGTCTCACTTCTGTGTTCTTTTATACTGAGAGAGGCGTTAGCTTGGTTTTACTGGTGCACATACTTTTGTCAGTTGTAGTAGATATGTTAAAACATTTAATGTGTGGTAACAGGAAATCTCGGAGTATTGCTCTGACCTTACATATACCTATCAGCCATAACATTAAAACCACCTCTTTGTTTCTTCACTTACTGTCCATCTTATCAGCTCCACTTACCATATTAAAGCACTTTGTAGTTCTACAATTACTGACTGTAGTCCATCTGTTTCTCTGCATGCTTTGTTAGCCCCCTTTCGTGCTGTTCTTCAATGGTCAGGACTCTCCCAGGACCATTCATACCAGCACAACACACACTAACACACCACCACCATGTCAATGTCACTGCAGTGCTGAGAATGATCCACCGCCTAAATAATACCTGCTCTGTGGTGGTCCTGTAGGGGTCCTGGCCATTGAAGAACAGGGTGAAAGCAGGTTAAAAAAAGTATGTAGAGAAACAGATGGACAACAGTCAGTAATTGTAGAACTACAAATTGCTTCTGTATGGTAAGTGGAGCTGAAAATATGGACAGTGAGTGTAGAAACAAGGAGGTGGTTTTAATGGCTGATCGGTGTATTACTGAGCGCTCAAGCCAGATGACAAGAAAGGGGTTGAAGCTCTCCCAGCTGCACCACCATGCTGCCACAAGACACATTCATTCATTCATTCATTTAAACATGTTTCAAAAGCAGTTAGAATAACCCCTTGTTTGTCCCTGTTTTCCTTTTTTTTAGCTTCTCAGCTCCTGGAACATTAAAAAGCTATAAATAAATTTGGACTGTAAATATCGCTGACACCCTCCCACTCCGCACCAAGGAGGCTTCGTAGGATAATGTGTTATGTCATGTATTTATTAAACTGTTTTACATGATAATTAATTTGTACACAGAAATACAAATAGATTAATTGACCCACACCCATGTCATACTTAGTGCATTTTACATCCTTTTAAAATCTGTTTTAGGCATACAGATTGCACAGTAAAAAACTAGTAGCTATACACCGATCAGGCATAACATCATGACTACCTTCCTAATATTGTGTTGGTCCCCCTGTTGCTGCCCCACAAGCAACAAACTGTGATGCACTGTGTATTCTGACACCTTTCTATTAGAACCAGCATTAACGTCTTCAGCAATTTGAGCTACAGTAGCTCGTCTGTTGGATTGGACCACACGGGCCAGCCTTCGCTCCCCACGTGCATCAATGAGCCTGTCGCCGGTTTACCACTCTTCCTTCCTTGGACCACTTTTAATAGATACTTACCACTGCAGACCGGGAACACCCCACAAGAGCTGTAGTTTTGGAGATGCTCTGACCCAGTTGTCTAGCCATCACAATTTGGCCCTTGTCAAACTCGCTCAAATACTTACGCTTGTTCATTTTTCCTGCTTCTAACACATCAACTTTGGGGATAAAATGTTCATTTGGTGCCTAATATATCCCGCCCACTAACAGGTGCCGTGATGAAGAGATAATCAGTGTTATTTACTTCACCTGTCAGTGGTCATAATGTTATGCCTCGTCAGTGTATGTATCAATTTGCTTCTGGTACTAAATATCAATTAGCCCCACATCTCCATTACAAAACCAAAGAAGATTACTTCTGACACCAATGCCTTGGCCAACTAACTACATTTACTGTTAGTGTTACTTTAAGATTTGTAGCTGGTCCATTTTAAAGATTTTTAGCGTCTATTAAAAAATGTCTGTTTTTTATAGACGATTTAAATGGTGTCAGGAGCATTTTGAAACCCAAGCACATCACGAGCTATTTGAGAACACGTGTATTTAAAGCCTGTTTTCACAGATTCTGTGTGGAAGGAAATTGCAGGTCAGAGAGCATTTCCCTTTGCCACTTTTGCCAGCTCACTTGCAAAGGAAATCTTGCACAAAATTGTAGTTAGTTGCCGCAGGTGTGTCATTTCCCCTCTTGCTGACTATTTACTTTCCTCAATTATTGTTATATTCTCCACTGAGAAATCATTCAGGTCTTGTGCAAAGACATATAACACCCCATGGAACATGTTGAAATACGTTGATGGGTCAAACTCAATTATGGTATTATTATTATTATTACTATTATTATTATTTGTGCAATGTAGACGTCAGTGCAATAATACCATACAATGGAGCCTACACTAAAAGCAATTCCAGTGTTTTGGATCTGACATTTAAAATTGTATTGACTTGCAAAGTGTCTTTCTGCCTGCAAACGTTTTGTATTGGGGAGGTAGTTTGCATATCTTGTCATGTGACCTTTCAGGCAGAATGCATAACAATACTTAAAACTATGGTATTTATTTATTTATCGACATATTACAGATATATAGGGGTTTATCAGTATCTTTGGGAGGACTATTAATTTATAGTCCTATATAATAGTTAAAGCGACTTAAATGAACACAAACACAAAACAAAGTAATATGTTATTTTGACATTTATATGGTATAGAAATAAAGAGTAATGTATATACAAAGATTTTAAACATGCCAAAAGTATTTTTACCATAAAAGTATTTTTTCCATTTTAATATATATTAAATATTCACTGGCTACTGGCTTGGACCCACACATAGCTTCACTATGCCATGAGATTCACTCCACTCTCCACGTCCTATTGTTCAGCCAGTGCCAGAGATGGCATATCACAACAGCAGGGAGGAGAAGTCCCATCTGACCTTCCCACCTGCAGACACAGCCAACTGTGTCTGCTGGATGCCCAGCCAGGTTGATGACAAGTGTGAACTCGGATCTGTACTCGCAGTACCTGAGCACCCAGAGAATGACATTTTTTAAATGTAAATTTCCCTGCTTTTTTGTGTCTTTAAATGAGCAAAGGTTTGACCTTTAGTTATTTAAAAAAAAAGCTGATCCACCAGGCAACTATATTTTCTAATTATTATTTTTTAAATTCTAATACAAGCTATGGTAGATCATTTTAATTGACCAAGGACTACAAAGCCATATGTGAGCCTCTAGGATTTCATCAAATCACAGTAAAAGCGATTTCCAGCTTCAGAAAACATGGAACAGTGGAGAAAATTTTTTCCCAGAATGTATGACAAAGTACATTTTAACTAAGTCATTGTAACGGCTTCAAATACAGTGGTACCTTGTAACTCAACATCCCCTAAACTCAAAATCATTGAACACCCTTCATCAAGAAATTTGTACCCTTAAACTTGACATTTCCCCTAAACTCAATGTGTGTGCGACTGCTGCTTTGTTCAGCGCTTGGCTTGAGCAGTGCAGTAAAACATCATCAAAGTGCGAATATGAGACGAATCTGCATTTGTGTGAAAAAAACGTCCACGTCTATCCTCATTGTTTCACTTTTAAACTTGTGTTATAGCTCGAGGTTTTGAAAAATTGTGACAATCAGCTTTTCTGAGAAAGTCTTAAACACTTATTGTTAAAATAAGCTTAATGTCACTTAATTATTAAAAGAACGATATATGAAAACTAAAACTCTCTTAATTATTACTGGTTATAAGTTTTCTCCACTAATTAAGAAGCATAAAGAAAACAATCAAGTAAAGGTAAAGTGCAGGTTTTATTGTATTTTTTTTTTTACAGATTTTTAACTGTTTTCATTGTATTTCAGTGTTGTTTATATTATATTTGTGTTATTTTCAGTGTATACGTGTCAAAAACAACCCCATTATTTTACATTAGCCTAGAATATATGCAGGTCCACAGCACCATGGAACACATTAACAGGTTCCCCACACATCCATACGTTCAAAAATACCTTAAAAATACCTATTTCCAGATTCAGAAAACATGGAACAGTGGAGAAGTTTTTTCCCAGAATGTATGACAAAGTACATTTTAACTAAGTCATTGTAACAGCTTCAAATACAGTGGTACCTTGTAACTCAACGTCTCCTAAACTCAAAATCTTGAAACTCAACACCCTTCATCGAGAAATTTGTACTCTTAAACTTGACGTTTCCCTTAAACTCAACGTGTGCGACTGCTGCTTTGTTCAACGCTTTGCTTGAGCCGTGTGGTAAAACGTCATCAAAGTGCAAATATGAGACGAATCTGCATTTGTGTGGAAAAACCGTCTACCTGTATCTGTGTTTATTTGGATTTTCCTCATTGTTTCACTTTTAAACCTGTGTTACAGCTCGAGGTTCTGAGAAATTGTGAGAATCAGCTTTTCTGAGAAAGCCTAAAACACAAGCTTAATGTGACTGAATGTATTAAAAGAACGACATATGAACACTAAAACTCTCTTAATTATTACTGGTTATAAGTTTTCTCCAATAATTAAGAAGCATAAGGAAGCAATAAAGAAGCAAGGTAAAGTGCAGATTTTAAATTTTTTTTTATTTTTTTTTTTACTGTTTTTAAATGATGTTTAACTGTTTTAATTGTATCTGAGTGTTTTTTTTTTACATTATATTTGTGTTATTTTCAGTGTATTAAAACAACCCCATTATTTTACATTAACCTTAAATATATGCAGGTCCACAGGACAATGGAACGCATTAACAGGTTCCCCATACATCCTTATGGGAAAAAATACCTTAAAACGCAACATCTTTTAAACTCAACGCCAGTCCCAGAACCAATTAACGTCGAGTCTTAAGGTACCACTGTATTTTATAAATTATATATTTTTATATTGTCATAAAATCTTTGGTAGATGTGCACTTTTGATGTTAGTATTAGATCATTCGATCATTTTAATTAACCAAGGACTACAAAGCCATATGTGAGCCTCTAGGACTTTATCGAACCACAGTGAAAGCTATTTCCAGCTTCAGAAAACATGGAACAGTGGAGTATTTTTTCCCTACAATGTATGAAAAATATAGCTTCAAATACTGATAATGACTCTTGTATGGCTAAAACATTTGGAATTTCTGTGCCCACTTTAAGTGGTAACAGTGATTTATATGTGAAACTGTCTCTTAACAGTTATCAATGCAATTCAGTTCATTCAGATAAAGAGCTGATAAGCAGCAGTGAAAATAACCCCGCACGCCTCCCATCCCTGTTCTTTATTATGAAGCGTGACCAGTACACCCCCCCCCCTTCCCCCCCCCCACACACACAAACACGAAAGAAGTGTAAAGTGACACCTGGTGTGTGTGTGTGTGTGTGTGTGTGTGTGTGTGTGTGTGTGTGTGTGTGTGTGTGTGTGTGTGTGTGTGTGTGGTGTTCTCTGTCTTTATCACGACGCGTTTCCTGCTCGCGCGAGGCTATTAACCAAAATAAAGTGCTCACGAGCGTATCAGCTCACATAAAAAAGCGAGCTCGTGACGTACAGCTCACTTTCCTCACCACAGCGGTTAGTTTTATTACGTTACAGTTTTATCACTAAAATCACATTTTACACTTTATTTTTAAAAGTTATGAGGAAAACACGTATTATTTATTTAAGGTTTAAATGGCTGTTTAAATAAAAATAATAAAATTGTTTGCCTGAATTGTATCATAAACGTCCAGAGCAAGTGAGTCTCTACCATGGACAACAATGTCGACACATTTTCCATTATTATGAAAACATTAGTAATAATATATTGACTTAAAACCTTTAGAAAATTAACATTGCTCACAATTATTGAAAAAACAATTCTAATACACCAGCCCACCACATCTAAATTGTATCATTAACGTCCAGAGCCAATGAGACACATTTTCCATTATTATGAAAACAATACTAATAATATATTGACGTAAAACATTAAAAAAAGTATCATTGCTCACAATTATTAAAAAACAATTCTAATACACCAGCCCACCACATCTAAACTGTATCATAAACGTCCAGAGCAAGTGAGTCTCTACCATAGACAACAATGACGACACATTTTCTATTATTATGAAAACATTACTAATAATATATAAAAAATTAACATTGCTCATGATTGTTGAAAAACAAGTCTAATACACCAGCCCACCACGTCTAAATTGTATTATAAACGTCCAGTGCAAGTGAGTCTCCACCATGGAAAACGATGTCGACACATTTTCCATTATTATGAAAACAATATCATTAATATATTGAGTTAAAACCTTTAAAATATTAACATTGCAAGTCTAATACACCAGCCCACTACATCTAAATTGTTTCATAAACGTCCAGAGCAAGTGAGTTTCAACCATGGACAATAATGTCGACACATTTTCCATTATTCTGAAAACAATACTAATAATATACTGAATTAAAACCTTTAGAATTAATATTGCTGCAGCCGCTCAGGTGGCGTAGCGGTAAAAAGACACGCTGCAACCAGGGCTGGATTCTGAATACATCGTTTCGAATCCAGCTCTGCTTCACCGGTTCGAAGCTGAGTGGCTGTATGAGCAATGATTGGCCGGTTGCTCAGTTGGGGGGTGGGACAAAGAACCGGATGTGGGTCTCTCTCTGTCAGAATGCGATTACAACCTCTGCCGGCTGATTAGAGGCGCCTGCACAGGAGATGAGGAAGAGTGCCCTTAGGGTGTGTCTCTCCGCATGCAACGCTAGGCGGCGCCAAACGCATCAATGTGTGGGTGGCAAAAATGCATCCGGCTGCTGCTCATGTTTCGGAGGGGATATGGGTTAGCTTCGATCTCCTCTGTCAGGGCAGGGTTCGGCATAGACAGAGAGGAAGCACGATGCAAATTGAACAATTGGATGCGCTAAAGGGGGAGAAAAAGGAAAAAAAAATAATAATAATAATAATTAATATTGCTCACAATTATAGAAAAAAACAATTATAATACAACAGCCCACCACATCTAAAACCCAAGTTTCATTATCTGTGGTGTCCCTGTTCCAGGCAGGCACTATACAGACACAGTTGTTAGATGGGGAGTAGATCAAATGCCTTCTTGTTTCGGCATCAGGGTATATTGTGTTCCTTTGTATGTGTCAGAGCTCTCTGTCATTAATCCATCGCTGGTCAGTAAAAAGATTAGGTAAGCTTGTGAAGGAGGAGACGTGTGTTAGCCGGTGCTTCTGGTCATCATGAGTGTCATGCATCTGGCAGGGGTCATAAGGGCACAAGGGAATTGAAAATTATGAAATTGAGAGAAAAGGGTGTGAAATGCAAAGGGTGTGAGATGGTCCCCAAAATATCTTCCTTGGTGCACATGAACCTATAGGAAACATTATGTGTTTCCCCTGGGCTTGCTGTAAAAATCTAAAAAAAAAGACTAAAATTTGACAAGCAACATATACTGTATATTTATGGTTGTTTGTTTTATAACTGATGCCATGTCATACAGTTGTATTGTAATGATTACTGACCAAATGATTGGAACATATACATACAATAGGGTATCTATCTATCTATCTATCTATCTATCTATCTATCTATCTATCTATCTATCTATCTATCTATCTATCTATCTATCTATCTATCTATCTATCTATCTATCTATCTAAAATAGACCTAACAAACAATTTAAGAGGAGATTTGGCATGTCCGTTATTTGAAATAACGGTGACTGTATGCAATCAAGCAAAGTGTACATGTTAGAGTTCAATTTAACACCCAAATAAAGTTTTAAATAGCAGGAGCAAGGGCCTTTTTCTTGCACAACAACCAATAACCTACGCGCAATGCAATGGTATGCTTACTTAAATGTGGTCAGTGCCATCCAAATACCAGAAGCTTCTAATTTACTGACCTGTGTTTTTTGGTGGTCCTTTGATCGGACAATCCAACTATCACATTAAATGACATTGCTCTATGTGTATTTTTTGATCCAGGACTTTTTGTTATATTTTCATAAAACTCACAATAAAGTGGAAAGAACCCAAATTTGTTAAAGTGATGTATTTTCAAAGCTGTATGTTTCAATTATCCAGTCACAGAAAACCTTGTCCCTTACACATGTATGTAAATTTTGACCTCAACTGTAGGTGTTTATTGACCAAAAACTCAGGATCTGGGCAAACTGGTGAACAATGTGCTATTGAAAGCTAAAAAGGCTAATGCAAAGTACTCTCTTAATTTATACCTCCGTAGATCACACCCACATGACTACGTTTGTAATGCATAACCACAGGTTGTTCTCTTTGAAAGAGTGGTCCTGCAAAATCATTTAAATATATTTTTCCTTTTGCATTTATTGACTCTCAACAGCTGGCTTTAAACTTCAACTCTAAGTAGTATTTACGTAACACAATTTATTAGTTGGGCATTTGGGTGCTGAAGCAATTAATTATGCTGACCCTTTGTCCGATGTGTCTGGGTGTATTAATGCATTGCACCCAGTGATTTAAAAAAAGCCGGGCCCACCGCAACCCTGAACAGAACAAAGCAGTGTTACAACATGAAATGATAACAAAGATCCAACAGCTGAAAATAAATGGACCTAAATTAATGTGTTTCATATCTTAAACAGGAAACCACAAACCTTTGGTTTTGCACTACAAGTGCATTTATAGTCTGGTCCAGGTGTGAATTTGAATGGCTGTTAAATTCAAGTCAAGACTTGATGACAGAGTGAATAAGTGACTCTGTGTTTGCGTTTTATGGATATCATATGTCACACTCAGTTATTCACAATAGAATTGTAAGCGTATGTTGAATTGTCCCCTTCTTTGAGGTACCATGTGTCATGTTTAAATATTTATGAACATAAACATTCTCAATATTTTGAAAAAGACATAACCTTAGAAGACCTGAATAATCACCGGAAAGGGGTCCCGTGTTTAGCTTCTATCCATCTGGTAGCATTTTAATGGTAGTTAGTGTGCCATATGTACTCACAGAGTGTCAGTGTGACTAATGGGTAAACCGATGGAGCACACGCTTTGAGTTACCAGGCTACCTGTGTAGCATTGTGAGTGTAAACATGAGCATTGTGTAAGAGCTCCATAGCATGTATCATAGGCTAGTTAATTGGGTACACAAACAACATATTTTGTACAGTTTAAGGAAAGAGATCATTATAGAACCCATATATTACCCTTATATAATTTGAATAGTGGACATTTCTCAGTGTATATTTCACAATACCATGGTATAGAGCATTGCACATAATAAAATTTTATTTGTATGAATTTATTGGGTGCACCTTTTTTTTCCATTGCATAGCAGCTACCAAATTGGTAGGGTGAACGTTAACACACTGTTTGTACAACATGTAAGTAGGGCTGTTCAATAGGATTTTATAGGCCATATGACTGTATGTGGGAACCTTGGAATAAATGGTAGATCCAAAAATTTCACTTTATATTATGGTTCTCCAGTCCCATTCTTGAAGGGCGGGAGTCCAGCACTATTGGATATTGGGAAAACCTGTTTTGTATGATCCCAGATCCCAGATCCCAGTCCTGAAAAGCCACATCCTGGAGAAGTCAGTATTCTTATTTAACAGAACTGATTGAACTTAAATGCTAAGGCTTTGTTGGATGATTTTAATGTTTTGGAAGAGTTTGACATCTCGGTTATAGATAAATCATAGAAGCTGTGTTTTCAAAACACAAACACAATGCTGCTGACTTCAGATTTTGTTCACCGATCTTATTTACCATGTAAAAGAGATAAAATACATGGCAGAGAATAGTAAATGTTAGTCATACAGGACACCAACTGAACATGGTGGCTTAAAGGGCAGCTGTAGCCAAGTGGTTAAGGTACTGGACTAGTAATCAGAAAGTTGCCATTTCAAGCCCCACCACTGCCAGGTTACCACTGTTGGGCCCTTGAGCAAGACCCTCAACCCATAATTGCTTAGATTGCATACTGTCACAACTGTAAGTCACTTTGGATAAAGGCGTCTGCTGAAAATGTTAAATGTAATCAATTTTGTGGTTATTTTTTATGCTTTTGGTTCGGGTGCCATCTATATCTGCCTGACTGCCTCTACAGTTCAATGGAAATTTATCTGGGTACCCATGAAAGTACAAGAAGTAAATATGCCACAATAACCGTAGCAATAGCAACAATGCTGGCATTTGTTGAGGTCTATCATTTTGTAGCCCTGTTTAATTTTTTTCATTTTTTTCATGGCACCACTTTAATTAAATTTATTGCAGTTGTGGTTTAAATATGGAGCTTGTATTCTCCCTCTCCAGTGGTGATTCTGTGAAAGTTGCATTTGACCAATTAACAGTCTGCACTGTTTCTTGCTCCTCCAACACAGCCAGCTTCATTATGCTTGGTCCCTGGTCCAGAAGAGTAACATAGGGATCACTTATTTAAAAATTTATCGTACCATTGTGTACTGTGCAGTGGAAAAGGGCCATATACTTCCACTTGTGACCACTGTTCCTCTTTGTTGATTAAGTTTTTCCATGTTTGACATATGATGCCATGACTGTTGCGCTTTGAACTTTATATCATAGTTTGTGACTGCTTCACCAATGAAACTCTGTTAGTTGCAACATAATGGCACAGACACAGCACAGCTTTTTAAAAACTGATTCACCTCATTAAATGTTTTGAATGATTGTTTAAACATACAGGTGAATGACAACATAAATGAAATATCTGTATTAATTAATAATATAAACATAAAATGTAAGCAATACAAATGTATTTGACTGCTCAGCTGATCAATATGACAGCCCTCATATACAGAGCAGAAAGATTATCATCATCAGACATTTATAAAGTCATACTCTGAGCCCTAAACTCAATACACTATTTGGATAGTATATCTGTTCTGAAATCTTCAATTCACATAGGGCTGCAAGGTGGCTCGGTGGGTAGCACTGTTGCCCCACAGCAAGAAGGTCCTGGGTTCAGTTCTTAGGTGGGGTGGTCTGGGTTCCTTCTGTGTAGAGTTTGCATGTTCTGTCTGTGTGGGTTTCCTCCGGAAGCTCCAGTTAGCTTCCAGAGTACACAGACATGCAAGTGAGGTAAATTGGAGATGACTGTGTTTGACATTAAACTTGTGAACTGATGAATCTTGTGTAATGATTAACTATGGTTTCTGTCATGAATGTAACCAAAGTGTGAAAAACATGATGTTAAAATTCTAATAAATAATAATATATCATATTTTGTGAGTGATCCTCAACTGAAACTATGTTAGTTGCAACAATTTGGGTGCTGGAGCCTATCCCAGCTTTTCAATAGGCGCACAGTAACACCCTGGACGGGGCGCCAGTCCATCGCAGGGCAGACACAACACACACACACACACACATGTACACTCACCCATTCACCTATAGGCAATTCAGTGTCTTCAATTAACCTGACTGCATGTTTTTGAACTGTGGGAGGAAACCAAAGCTACCGGAGGAAACCCACGCAGACACGGGGAGAACATGCAAACTCCGCACAGAAAGAACCCGGACCGCCCCACCTGGGGATCGAACCCAGGACCTTCTTGCTGTGAGGCGACAGTGATACCCACCGAGCCACTGTGCCACCTCCTCTAATATACAGAGTAGGATTACACAATATACACAAGATTCATCACTGCACAACACATTCATGAACAATTTTGTATCCCCAATTCACCTCACTTGTATGTCTTTGGACTGTGGGAGGAAACTCACTCAGACACAGGGAGAACATGCAGACTCCACAAAAACAAGACCTGTACTGCTCCACATGGGAATTTGAACCCAGAACCTTCTTGCAGAACCCCCCAAGCCACCGATCTGTCCAAAATGATTGTCATCAGACATAAGTGTCTATAACATAAGCTATGCAAATAGGGGTTGTCAGCTTTGTATTCATGTTTTTTTAATGGAATGTTAAACAAATTTATGGTCACGTGTCCATATACTTTTGGCAATAAAGTGAAATTTCCCAATGTAGAAAGTACATGGACAGTTTTGAAATGTATGTTTTATTGCATTAATGTTTGCCTCGATAAAAATGAAAGTTTTACTGTGCCCCTGACTTTTTAAACTTATGAGCAGAGGTGGAAAGTAACAAATGAAATTTACTCGCGTTACTGTAATTGAGGTGGGCGGCACAGTGGCTAAGTGTGTAGCACTGTTGCCTCACAGCAAGAAGGTCCTGGGTTCGATCCCCAGGTGGGGTGGTCTGGGTCCTTTCTGTGTAGAGTTTGCATGTTCTCCCCGTGTCCGCGTGGGTTTCCTCCCACAATCCAAAGACATGCAAGTGAGGTGAATTGGAGACACTAAATTGTCCAAGACTGTGTTCGATATAACCTTGTGAACTAATGAACCTTGTGTAACGAGTATCTACCGTTCCTGTCATGAATGTAACCAAAATTGTGGTAAACATGACGTTAAAATCCTAATAAACAAACAAACTGTAATTGAGTAGTTTTTTTGTGTACTTGTACTTTTTAAAGTAGATTTTACAACCAGTAATTTTACTTTTACTTAAGTATGTTTTGTATTAGGAATTGTAATTCGCTACATTTTAAATAACATCCGTTACTGAGTAAAAAAAAACGCTAAAAAATTGCGTCTGGGAAACTGCTGCAGTGAATTCTGCGATGGAAAATAAACTGGTGCTAAAATAAAGGAGCTGTAATCTAGGTACAGAGTAGGGAGGGGCGATTCTTAAAAGTTTAACATGTTTGGAGTTTGATGTTTGATGTCAAAGAATGGCAAAGTTTTGTCTTACATCTTGATCTTGAAAATTTTCTTTGGATCACCACACTTGTAACCTTGACTTGTTTTAAGTTCTGAGATTTGCAGTATGACTGTTGTTTGGTATTTGTTAGTGATGAAAACAAGGCTGGTCTATAGAATCCACAATTAATGCCAACTTCAGTGGTTATTCTTTTGGAATTCAGGGGGCCCTTCTCAGCTCTTTTTATGACTCGGTGGTGGTATCAGCCATTTTCTATGGTGTTATCTGCTGGGCAGCAGCATGACAGCAGCAGACAGGAAGAAACTGGACAAACTGATCAGAAAGGCCGGTTCTGTCCTGGGCTGCACCCTGGACTCAGTGGAGGCAGTGGGGGAGAGAAGGATGATGGCCAAGCTTTCATCCTTAATGGAGAACACCGATCACCCACTGCATGAGACTGTGGCAGCACTGGGCAGCTCCTTTAACGACAGGCTTCTTCACCCGCGTTGCTCAACGGAGAGATACCGCAGCTCCTTTCTTCCTTCTGCTGTCAGGCTATATAACCAGCACCGCCCCAAACGCAGATAATCACCATCACAATATGTTCACATTGTTTATAATATTCTCTGTGCAATAACTTCTTAAAATATGTGCAATACCTACTGTACCTTGTGCAATACTTCTTAACAAATGTGCAATTATTTGGTTAACTTTCCTTTCCTTTTTTTTTACATATTCTTACTTTTCTACTTTTTAATATGTGTAAATATGTGTAAACACTTTGTATTGTTTTTATTTTTATATTCTTGAAAGCTGCTGTAACACTGCAAATTTCCCTCCGCGGGATAATAAAAGGCTATCTTATCTTATCTTATCCAGTTTGAATAGGTTTTATGGGATGGTCTGTACTAAAATGACACATTACACATCCCTAAATGTTTTAAATGTTGTATCAATATGTTTTTCTATTATACTTTAATTAAAAACAACTATTGTGAGATTAATATCCACGTGTCCCTCTCTTAAGCAACGTTTACTCTGAGTACATTTTAAACTTTTTACTTGAGTAGATTTTTAGACTAGTAACTTTACTCGTACTTAAGTAAAAATTCATTAAAGTAATAGTACTTTTACTTGAGTACAATATTTTAGTACTCTTTCCACATCTGCTTATGAGTACAAGTACGAGGGTACACTGTAAGCCTGGATAAGTTCAATCTGCTTAAAAAAATTGAGGAAACCGGTTGCCTTAAAAAAGTTAAATAATGTATAATGAAAACTTAAGTTAGCATAACTTAAAACATTAAGTTATTACACCTAAAAGGCAAGTTGATTAAACTTTTTTTTTTTTGTTATACCAACTGCTTGTTTCAATAATTCTACTTATTACTTTATTAATTACTTATTATCTTGAGCTCAATAAAAAAAAAAATTGATTTCTTTTTAGTTTTCATGTTAATTACATTTTAAATATCAATTACAAATGTTTATAGAAAAAAACAGACAGAATTATAAAATTATTTTTCTTTATTTCACTTCAGAAGTATTTACTTAAAATACAACATGTCAAGAAAACATCTTAAAAACTGTACAAACTGTATATAAAGTTCTGATGAAACACAAACAGCTCTTTACAGTAACCATGAACCTGTACTCAGTTTCACACAGCAAGCTGATTTCTTAACATTTGGCTGCAGCTCTCTAAAACAAAACAAAGAAACAGAAGTATTAATATCAACATTAATACCATTCATTTAAGGATTAAAATAAAGCAGGCCAGCACACTCTTTGCTTCGTATGAAGGCTAGCGTGTAGCCTAAATACGGCAAATAAAGCAGCGCTGTTTGATTATTTATTTAGTGTCAACATTAAGATCATTTATTTCATACAAAATTGTTAAGAAAAGTACAACACCTACCAAAATTAGACGGAAGATGAAAAAGCCCCGTCAGACTGGTGTACATGCTACTCAGAAATAACATAATGAGGAAGAAAATGTTCGTCCACTTAGTTTAACAAAGGTTCCAGCTCGCAAAAGACATTCGAGAAAGTTTACTTTTGCAAAAAGCCTTAAATGAAAAGTAAAAGTAATTTGCAACAACAGGTTACAAAAGTTAAAACAAATGGCTACCTGAACACAAGAAAATCATTTTTGCCTGATTCACCAACAGCAAGCTGAAAAAAAGGCGGACTTACACGTAAATGGTGGCGTTTTTCTGTTTAATTACCTTAACTTAACTTTTTTAAGTTAATCTGATAGAAAAGTTTTTTTTTGTTTGTTTAGTAAACTTAAATGCACATTTAAATGTGTACTCAAATGAGTACAATGTACTCTGCATTTTATAGTGGAGCAAAAAAACTTAAATAATTTATGTATGTTGTACTAAAAATGTTTGATTAGATTTAAAGTCCAGGCTTACAGTGTAATGGGGTTGGTAAAAATGTAACGTGGGCATATTTGGATAGGATGTTAGTCTGTAGTGGAGAACAGAGAATAGGGGGTGGATGACTGGGCTGCGCACCCCTCTCCTCCCTCTTTCTCTCTTTCTGTAAAGGAAGCGCTACTCCTTATCGCGTCACTCCGGGTTTGTGCGCTCGGCAGGAAACGGCTTTTCCTCCCGGATAGTTTCAGAGAGAGAGAGGGGCTTGATTCTGCGTCTTGCTTTTTCTTCTTGCTCAATGCTCCTGTCGGTCCAGAAGCCGCGGAAGCCGGCCAGAAGGAAGAATGCCTCCTTTAGCGGAGAGCCTGTCGGTGTTGGTGGTCGCTGTGCTGGCGGCGCGATGCGTGTGCGCGCTTCACATCCAACAGACTTTCAAGTCCCCGAGCGAGACGAATAACTTTGTCGTGGACGAAGTGTCGCGCCGGGTCTACCTGGCAGCCGTGAATACTATTTACCAGCTGAATGGCACTCTCGCCACGGAGGTATCCAACAGCACAGGTCCGGTCCGGGACAACGTCCTGTGCCATGCACCGCAGCTCCCACAGGCTCCATGCGAGCACGCAAAGTCTTTAACGGATAACCATAACAAGTTGTTAGCGCTGGACCGGGAGCAAGGAGTAATAGTAGCGTGTGGATCTGTCTACCAGGGATTCTGTGAGCTCCGAAGAATGGATAACGTGTCCCTAATCGCAGTCGAGTTCCCGATCCCCAATGCCACAGTGTTCCCAAGTATGCTCAACATTGTCGCGAACCATCCGAACGCCAGCACCGTCGGACTTGTGTTCCACAGCCAAGGTGGGACTCCAAGACTTCTCGTAGCCGCCACCTATACAGGTCTAGGTACCGAATACTTCCCAAAGAACCATAGTAAAGAAGATCTGCGCTTCGAGAACACGCCCGAGATTGCGATCCGATCCCTGAACACCAAGGATCTTGCGCGCTTGTTCACCTACGACATCAACCCGTCCGAGGATAACGTGTTCAAGATCAAGCAAGAAGTCAAACCCAAGCACAAGCTGAACTTCGTGCAAGCTTTTGCGCACAAGACTTACTCCTACATCGCTATGAATAACGATGCGAACAGCGGACTGAAGGAGAGTCAGCCGAACAGCATCCTGGCGCGCATCTGCCTGGACACGGACGCACCGCGCCGCCAAGCCTCGGAGGGACGCAAACTGACCGAGTCCTACATCCAGATGGGTCTGCAGTGTGGAGCCAGCGGGAACATCTACAACCGGCTTGTTTCGGTGTTCAACGCTGATATTGACGTCGAGGGTCGCGCAGCGGCCGAACCGTACCTGTTCGGTGTGTTCACTAAATCGAACCGAAGGTCGGCGCTGTGCACTTTCAGGGTGGCAGAGATTGAGGAGGTTATACGGCAGGGGCGACGCAACTGTTCGAACGGACCTAATGGAGATGTACAGGTGCTGGATAGTGTGATTCAAGGATCCGGGGCTGAGTGCGAAGCCAAGGGGGTCATTGTGGTAAGTTTGATCCTCTGGAATTCTACCTAATGTTTGACATAAATCAGCATTTATTACTCCAAGAACTAGTTATAACACGTCATAAAATACGAACTACACTTATCCAGGTGTAATTTAATTCTAAAATTGTTTTAGGTACTTTAAATAAATATAAACATGTACTAGTGCTGTATCAGGGCTAAAGTAAAAGCATGTTAGTGTCTGTGTGGGTTTCTTCTAGGTACCCCAGGTTCCTCCAGCTTTCCAAAACATGCCAGTAGGTAAACTTTTTAAACTGCCACTAGCTGAGAGTAGGTCAGATCCATAATCACATTATACACAATATTTAGATATGCTCAGACATGTATTTAAAAATTATAAATAAACATATTTCACTCACTAGCTTCGCGTAGTCTTAGGATCCATCAGTGTTCCCATCAGTTGTTGATATGGTTTTGGAGTAGATAAATAGTAAACAGTAAATATGTGTGTGGCATCCTGTCCAGAGTGTATTCTTTCACTGTGCCCAGTATTCTTTAGACAAAAGTAAAATGTCAGCACAGTTGTTTTTTTTCTCAGTATACTTAGTTTTAGCACTTTTAAACATTGAAATAAAGTCAATTCAACTTAACGTTATTAGTGTATGCAAGTTCTAAAATACTAACTACATTTATCCAGGTGTAATTTAATTCTAAAATTGTTTTAGGTACTTTAAATAAATATAAACATTTACTAGTACTGTATCAGGGCTAAAGTAAAAGCATGTTAGTGTCTGTGTGGGTTTTTTCTAGGTACCCCAGTTTCCTCCAGCTTTCCAAAACATGCTTTTTAAACTGCTTTTTAAACTTTTTAAACTGCCACTAGCTGAGAGTAAGTCAGAGCCATAATTGCATTATACACAATATTGGATATTTAGTATTTTGATATGCTCCCCCCCACCTTGTATTTAAAAATTATAAATAAACATATTCCACTCACTAGCTTCACGTAAACACGTAGTGTTCCCATCAGTTGTTGATATGGTTTTGGAGTAGATAAATAGTAAACAGTAAATATGTGTGTGGCATCCTGTCCAGAGTGTATTCTTTCACTGTGCCCAGTATTTTTAGACAAATGTAAAATGTCAGCACAGTTGTTGTTTTTTCCAGTATACTTAGTTTTGACATTTTTAAACATTGAAATAAAGTCAATTCAATTTAACACTGTAAGTGTATGCAAGTTCTAAGGCCATGTTAAGAAAGTCACAAGTTCCAAGTACTTCATTTAAGTGCCAGATTCAAGGCTCCAGAGTTAAGTAAAAAGCAAAGTGTAACAAGTTTTTTACATTTAAAAGTGGTAGGTTTTTACCTCCTCGAATCACACCTGATATACGCTATATGGCCAGAAATATTAAGACATCCACTAATTATTGAGTTCATGTATTTCAGCCACATTCAGAGTTAAGAGGTGTTTAATATTAATGGTGTAAAATTAATCATATGCTTTTAACTTTGTGGCAACAGTTTAGAAAAGGCCTTTTTATATTCCATCACTGAACCAACGTTCACAAAGCAGTTTACATAAAGACATGATTTGATGAGTTTGGTGTGGGGAAACTTTACAAAGCCCTTACCACACCTATTACTACAGGGATGAATCAGAAGACTTATTTCAAGCCAGGCCTTCTGGCTGATTTGACTCAATGGGTACAAATTCCCAAAGACACACTTTATAATCTTTTGGAAAGTTTCTCCAGAAAAATAGAGGCTTCTATAGCCATAAGCAAGTGCCAACCTTATAACCTTATATTATTGTCCATATTTGAAATGGGATGTCCATAAAACTCATGGGCAGGTGACTACATATATTTGGCCATATAGTGTTAGTTAGGTTATGTGAGTTGTAATATCCTGTCATAGTCAAATATTACTGAATAGGTAATTCCTGGCCAAATTTAAGTAAAAAAAAAACCTTCATCTAAGATTCTCTACATTAGAATAAATATGCTACTGAATCTCTTTGTACTTGTACAATGACAATAAAGGTATTCGTATTTGTATTCATCTAAACAGTTGATTAAATGCTGTGTGCAAATGCTAAATCTCGGCTCACAGTAATTAAAATGTGTAAATAATTTCGACATAACTAAATATAACACATTAACACAGCTATGATTTTCAGTTTAAGTTTGGCAACAGTTGTGGTGAAGTGATTTCAGAGGATCAGCTCTGAATTAAAGGCTTCAAGTGGTGAGAAGGGCAAAGGACAAACAGAGAGGAGCAAAGTTTGAACAAAGTGGTAGATTTCTGTCTAATCAAAGTTATATGGGTTATTAGATTTAGTTGTCAAAGTTAAATTAGTTTAGGCTGAATTTAGATAATAATATATGTTTTTAATGTTTTGGATCATAGCTTATAAAAATATACAGTAGATCCTATAGTTCAGTGTGTATGTAATTGTCCCATAAAGGATTTTCGTGATAAATTTTTTGATGTATTTTGAATCGATGCATCTTAAGCTGATTAAATTCAGTGTAACACCTCTTCAGTGTTTGTAAGTTTTAAGATTTACTTATCAAAGGCAGCCCGTACTAAGTGGGTTACTGTAGGCCTAATGTAAATCTAAAATCTTTTTATAAAGCTATAAATAAGTAAATACAACGGTACCATGTGCACATGCTGGTTTCAGAGCTTCAGGGTAGAGTGCCGAGCAAAGGGCAACAAGTTTTTCAAGTTTTAACGAAGTGGTGTTTGCATCTTAGTATGAAATAGATGCAAGTCGGTCTATAATAAACAAGTTAGTTCTAGTTCACTCTAATTCTAGTTATGAAAGTACTTACAGTACTAATTTTTTTTTTATTTAAGTCATAATGTAAGTTCAAATATAAAGGTTTTTAAATAAATATTTAATTAATAAATTATATGGCCAAAGGTGACAGTGTTGATTACTCACTTAACCAAAACATGAGCTAAGAGGGAGTAAAACTAAATTAGATTATATGAGTTACAAGTTTTAGTTATAAAGGTTATAAAAAATCCAATCCCTGTATTTATGGCCCTAGAGGTTCCCTCTTTAATATTACTACCTAGGCTTGATGTGTTATAAAGTTAACACAAAACTCAAGTTGTTCAGAATCAAGGAGATCAGAATCAAACAGAATCAGAATCAGAATACTTTATTGATCCCAGAGGGTAATTGCAGTTTTTACAGTAGCACCCATTTATGTAGAAAGAATAAACTAGCTTAAAACAAAGGAAAAAGAAAAAAGAAGATTTTCAGTTCATTTTGTGTTTTTTACTTCCTGAGAGTAACAATATGGCTTAAATGCTCTAAAGTTATGTTCCTATGAACCCAACAACAATACAGGCCTATGCTTTAACTGGCTTGTAATCTGGGCTATATAAATAATAGTTATAAAAGTTTAACAATCAGGCTATACTAATTGCAAGTGCTGGATTTAGGGCCCTGTGGTCGAGTACAAGGCCAGGAAACAATATAAAGTTTTACACATTTAAAGTAAACCTGAACTTAGTCTAATGAATGTGAGTTATAAGTAAGTTAATAATACAAAAGTGCAGGTGCTAGAATAAGTGTGAAGTGTTCAGACCTTCTAATGTAGTAAATTATAAATAACCAAGTACCGGTGCTGGATTTAAGGATTATTTCCAGTTACATATATTTATAGCCAGTGTAAGAGTCAATATGGGTTCAACGTTATGAAAACCAGGGCATGCATACGTTCAGTCATTTTTAGTCTGACATGGTAGAGATCTACGTTGGCATTTAGTTCAGAAAGTCAGAAAATCGTTTTTCGGCTTCTGGCATGTGTTTTTATTTAAAAAATAGGGCCACTTAAATCTGAATTCAGTAAAACATGTTGCTCTTGGCAAGCATAACAGTTTTAAAGTGAAGTGAATCATTCCTGCTGTTTGGAGAAACATGAAGGCTCCCACGTCCTGAACTCGATATGAGCGTCGTTATTGCTTCAGTGATCTGGCAGCGAAGCAGCAGAGCGAGCGGGTTGTGGGAACGTCGCGTAGGGTCGAGATTTTATACCCCGGCGTCATAGATAAGCGTCTGCCCAACAGCCCCAGCATTACAAAGTTCTGCTAAAATATTCCATTGAATAGCTAGTGTTTGTTTAAAGCTGAAATGTAAAATTTTCATTTTACTTTTATTCAGATCAACACCTACAATCCACAATTAATATTTACTGCAGGGGAAACACTTTTTTTGGCAGACTTTCCTATTCAGTACATTTGGTAAATTTCCATACACCTCCTCCTTCACCCACAAATGCCATCTAATCCTGCAAACACCACAAAATCCAAAAGCATAGGATACATATAGACTATCTGGCACAGTTCTAAAAAAACAGATTCTCAATTTTGGTGGAAATCAATATTCTGTTTTTAGCCATATAACCCATGTGCATGGAGCGTTTAACTATTATTCAGGAAATGCAGAAATAGCATTTGTTGGCTCTGGACAGGGCACATTTCCTTTGAAGGGCAGCACAGTTACATTTTGACCTACTCACTCTTGCCTATAGGGGCAGATAAAAGCAATTATGTTCTAAAGTGGTGGGTAAGAAACTAAGCACCCAGAGGAAACCTGTATTAAAACAGGAAAAGGGTTGCCTTTTCTACCAGATGGGTCACTATGCCAAATACAGTGATGGCATGTGATCTGTTGAAATGTGGCAGCTGCTGAATGAGTTCAGCAGTGTGTTACGATGAAGGTCGTATCCTTCTGCGTTGGCATTTTGGCAGACAGATTGCTGTGTCAGTTACCTGCACCTTGTGACTGTTAATTGCTTCAGGTGGAAGTTTATCTATATATCACGGTTTCTCTCTCTCATACTTGCCAGCTCTTTTGGTGGTCCATTGTGGTCCATTTTTCTGTTATGTATGCAATTAAAGAAACTTAAATAATAATTAACTAACAGGTAGACTATATAACAAGATAGTTTTTTCTCTCTCAAAGCATTGCATACTATTCTACACTCTTATTAATTTTAAGTACATTTTACATTTTATCATTGTTTACTCATATATTCATCTTCAGCAACTGCTTTATACTAGTAGGGCGGCACGGTGGCTAAGTGGGTAGCACTGTCGCCTCACAGCAAGAAGATCCTGGGTTCGATCCCCAAGTGGGGTGGTCCGGGTCCTTTCTGTGTGGAGTTTGCATGTTCTCCTCGTGTCTGTCCATGACTGTGTTCAGTATAACCTTGTGAACTGATGAACTATCGTTTCTGTCATGAATGTAACCAAAAGTGTAAAACATGACGTTAAAATCCTAATAAACAAACAAACAAACTTTACACTAGTCTTTGGACAGAGGGTAAAAAATACAATCTGGACAAAGCTAGGTTAGGTAGAAACTGAAGGATCCGGAAGCTATGAGGACACTGACAGAACATGCCAAAAATCCTCAAAACCAATGACTGGAGGCAAGGTGACTTGACTTGAACCAAGTGTGCGCAGTTTGGCTGTGGTCCAGGCTAAGCGAGTAAAGAAACTGCTTATGCTATAAGCAAACATGCTAATGTTGCTAAAAGTAGCAAAAGTAATAGAGTAGGCATTAATTAACATGATGCCAGCTATTAGCTTTTATTCAAAGTTAACAATATTATTCTTTTTTTACTGATTTATTCGTTTAAAACTCACTGAACAGATGGGCTCTGCGTGCTACCATCATTTCTTACTGTTTGAGCCAGAAACACATGGTGTTCTGTCATGTGTCTGTCGAGGCTCTCTTTCCGTTATTGAAGCTCACGCTTCGTTATCCAAACTGCTAAAGAGGCATTTTCCCCTGGGCTCTCCATCAAATGCCACAAGCTCTCCTGACATTTCATAGCTCACCTCAGAGATGTGACTGTTTGGGCATTCTCTCACACACACATACTCTCTCTCTCTCTCTCTCTCACACACACACACACACACACACACACACACACACACACACACAGACAGACACCTCATGTGCATCACACACATATTAGAAACAGAGGGGTGAAGGCGGGAACCTGAGGTACCTGTCACAGGCCTGTCATCAGACTCATAATAATCGTTAAGATTGTTTTGCTGCTGCACAGCTTCTGTGACTCAGTCCTTATCACCAGTAATTGTGTTGTGTATGCGAGTTTCCTTCAGTTTACTCCTGGCATCCTCCCAAAAATATACCAGTAGGTGGATTGACTAATATGTCCCTAACTATGAGTCAGTGTGAATTGGTGATAGTATAATCCCCACTATACACATTCATATCACTGTATATTCCCCAAATCAAGTCAAGTTTGATTTATTTGTATAGTGCTTTTTACAGTAGATATTGTCTCAAAGCAGCTGTACAGAATCCAGGACCGACAGACCAAAAACCCCTGTTGAGGAAGTCAAGGGTGACAGTGGTAAGGAACTGGGAAACAAAGTAACAGTGCTAGTACATGCAGCAATGCTACTAAAATAAATCCCATTCCTGACTGATTTGTGTGGATGCAAAGTCTATCCTTAGATGACTTAATAAAAATAATGTTATTTTATAATTATTAAGCGCTTAAGTTGTCCAACAATAATCAAACTTTAGTGGTATGTGAAAAATTTGGCGTTTTTAATATTTTGTGTGTAATTCCTCCTCTTATATACTATATGGCCAGAAGTATTTGGACACCCGACCATGTGCTTGTTGGACATCCCATTTCAAATACCTCTAAAGTCCCTAAAGTGATCTTTTTAGCTTTATAAAAACAGCCATTCCTCTCAGAAGACTTCTCACAAGAGTTTAAAGTATGTCTGTTGGAATTTGTGCCCATTCAGTCAAAAGAGCATTTAGATGGCTGGGCACTGATGTTCCAGTTCATTCCAAAGCTGTTCAGTGAGGCAGAGGTCAGGGCTCCGTGCAGGCCACTGCTGCTGGCCTAAACTGTAGCTGCTGAAGGTGAAGGCATATAATTTCCTTTGTATGCTTGATTTATTACACCTGTTAGCGATTGTTGCATTTACATTTGTGGCATTTACACTATATTGCCAAAAGTATTCACTCACCCATCCAAATCATTGAATTCAGGTGTTCTTAGGAGCTCAGTGAATTCCAGAGTGGTACCATGATAGGATCCAGTCGTCCAGTCGTGAAATTTCCTCGCTGCTAAATATTCCACAGTGAACTGTCAGTGGTTTTATAGCAAAGTGGAAGCGATTGGGAACGACAGCAACTCAGCCACGAGGTGGTAGCCACATAAAATGACAGAGTGGGGTCAGCGGATGCTGAGGCGCATAGTGCACAGAGGTCGCCAACTTTCTGCAGAGTCAATCACTACAGACATCCAAACTTCATGTGGCCTTCAGATTAGCTCAAGAACAGTGTGTAGAGAGCTTCATGGAATGGGTTTCCATGGCCAAGCAGCTGCATCCAAGCCTTACATCACCAAGTGCAATGCAAAGCGTCGGATGCAGTGGTGTAAAGCACGCCGCTACTGGACTCTAGAGCAGTGGAGACGTGTTCTCTGGAGTGACGAATCATGCTTCTCCGTCTGGCAATCCGTTGGACGAGTCTGGGTTTGGTGGTTGCCAGGAAAACGGTACTTGTCTGACTGCATTGTGCCAAGTGTAAAGTTTGGTGGAGGGGGGATTATGGTGTGGTCTTGTTCTTCAGGAGTCGGGCTCGGCCCCTTAGTTCCAGTGAAAGGAACTCTTTATGCTTCAGCATACCAAGAGATTTTGGACAATTTCATGCTTCCAACCTTGTGGGAACAGTTTGGGGATGGCCCCTAACTGTTCCAACATGACTGTGCACCAGTGCACAAAGCAAGGTCCATAAAGACGTGGATGAGTGAGTTTGGTGTGGAAGAACTTGACACAGAGTCCTGACCTCAACCTGATAGAACACCTTTGGGATGAATTAGAGCGGAGACTGCGAGCCAGGCCTTCTCGTCCAACATCAGTGTCTGACCTCACAAATGCTCTTCTGAAAGAATGGTCAAAAATACCCGTAAACACACTCCTAAACCTTGTGAAAAGCCTTCCTAGAAGAGAGCTTCAAAGGGTGGGCCGACATCATATTAAACCCTATGGATTAAGAATGGGAGTCACTCAAGTTCATATGTGTGTGAAGGCAGACTAGCGAATACTTTTGGCAATATAGTGTAGCTGATGCTTATATCCAAAGCGACTTACAAATATGACAGAATATAATTTAAGCAATTGGGGGTTAAGGGCCCTGCTCAGGGGCCCAACAGTGGCAACCTGACAGTAGTGGGGCTGTCAGCCAGACGAGCATCTATATAAAGACATGATTGACTATGTCTGGGGGTAAAGCAGTGGTAAAACATGAAAGTGAAATAAAATAAAAAAATGTTATGTGTAACGAGGCTAATAGTAAGAAACATTAGCATGTTAGGTTCCTTCAGATTATCCTGGAGTTCACACTATTGTGCAAGTGTTATCAGTTACTTTTTTCTCCTCAGGAGCTAAAACAGTAACACAATCACAAATAAACAGACTCTACATCCCACCTCTTTCTCAGCAGCGTGTTAACGGATACTGTTTCAGAATCAAACAGCATGGAACCAGCATGTTTTTGAGTTTTAGTCAAGTATGACCAGAGGAATTTGATTTTCTCTTTTCCTGCTTTTTTTTGTACGAGTCAAACTTGTTTCTAAAGAAACTCATTGGAAACACCCACCCGCAGACACCCCCCCCCCCCCCCCAACCCCGCTCTCCTTCGTCTTTAATGCACTTCAACCAGCCGTGAATTTCCACTCCCCTCTTAAGCGCACCACTCATGCGAGATGGAATAAGCAGCCCTCTTAGTAAAGCACTTCTAATGTATCACTTCATGCGTGATCCGGGGCCACCTGCCGCACGTCTTATCAGGAGAGACGAACGCCAAGGTCATTCCTGCATAACAGTAGGACTGATTAAAATAACGTGCAAAGATCGGTATGATAAGCGTTCATGACAAACTAATTAGGGCTTTGTGTGCTCTCTCAGCTTCAGCAGGAGCAGTTAAACTGCGGCGCGGCCCACCTGCAGCACCCGCTGGCCCTGAGGAAGCCCCTGAGAGCCGAACCGCTGTACGAGGAAACCGGCATCAGCTCTGTCGCCGTGGACAACATTCATAACCACACTGTGGTCTTCCTGGGCACCACCAATGGCCGATTACGCAAGGTGAGATACACACATGGACACTAAACCCTCATGTCTTGATTTAATACCAACTGATGGACTGTTCAGCCAGACCAGATTTTAAACAACCATCACCTCAATCGTTGGGAACAGACATGAAAAGTTTAAACACCCCTGATCATATTCCATGTTGTTGATTTTCTATGTAAAAATAACTTAATAAAATAGGGGAAAAATCCAGGGCTAAGCACAAGCCACTAGAGTCCTTTTACACCACAGTTAAGAAACCATGTCTATATTTTGCCTTTAACCATTTGATTTATTTAATATAATACACTGATCAGCCATAACATTAAAACCACCTCCTGTTTCTCCGCATGCTTTGTTAGCCCCCTTTCATGCTGTTCTTCAATGATCATGACTCTCCCAGGACCATTACAGAGCAGGTATTATTTAGGTGGTGGATCATTCTCAGCACTGCAGTGACACTGACATGGTGGTGGTGTGTTAGTGTGTGTTGTGCTGATCAAACACAGCAGCGCTGATGGAGTTTTTAAACACCACACTGTCACTGCTGGACTGAGAATAGTCCACCAACCAAAAATATATACAGCCAACAGCGCCCCGTGGGCAGCATCCCGGGACCACCGATGAAGGTCTAAAAGATGACCAACTCAAACAGCAGCAATAGATGAGCGATCGTCTCTGACTTTACATCTACAAGGTGGACCAACTAGGTAGGAGTGTCTAATAGAGTGGACAGTGAGTGGACACGGTATTTAAACACTCCAGCAGCGCTGTTGTGTCTGATCCACTCATACCAGCACAACACACACTAACACACCACCACCATGTCAGTAGCTCTGTGCTGGTCCTGTGGGTGTCCTGACCATTGAAGAACAGGGTGAAAGCAGGCTAAAAAAGTATGTAGAGAAATATATCGACTACAGTCAGTAATTGTGAAACTACAAAGTGCTCCTATATGGTAAGTGGAGCTGATAAAATGAACAATGAGTGTAGAAACAAGGAGGTGGTTTTAATCTTATGGCCGATCAGTGTATATCTTAATGTTATTAACTGATGTGACAGAAACACGTGTCAAGGCTAATCCAAACCTTTCTACATTTAGCCTGTAGAGGTTAGTAGAGGAGTCTCCCGACACGCATTTCCAGTAAGCACGCACAGAGATTAGGTCCCAACAACAAACAAACAAACTTTATTAGACAACACACTCCGATTGACTTCCAGAAAAAAAGGAATGCGTGAAATACCATCCACGAGATGAATGAAATAAATCGCGAGTAATGCGTGCCGGGAGACCTCTAGAGCTATAAGTAGAACAGTTTGGATTAGCCTCTACGTTGTCAGAAAACTGTTTGCTCTCCACCGTCTAACCTAACCCAATCAATCTTATTATACCAACCAGTCTTATTATAAGGCACACATGCACGCCGTAGTGACATGACAAGGAGTTATGTCATCACAGATACCATCAAAGCATCGAAAAGGAAAGTACCTTCCCTAAACGGTAGCTGATTAAAGTTGAAGGCATATCATTTCTTTTAAACAATTGATTTATTACACTTGTTAGTGATTGTTGCAATTACATTTGTGAGCGACTTACAAATATGACTGAATACAATTCAAGCAAATGCGGGTTAAGGGCCTTGCTGTGGGGCCCAACAGTGGCAACTTGGCAGTAGTGGGGCTTGAACCGGCAACCTTTTGGTTACTAGTCCAGTACCTTAACTGCTTAATGAATTCAAAAGTTAAAAAGGGTGTTCTAATACTTTTGTCCTTACAATGTATGTTTAATTCAGCAGATAGGTAAAAACGATGATTGAAATACCATAGTTATTTTACTTATTTAGACAATTACCATACAAACAACTAAATATAACACAGATGCTCTACAATCAGGTGTTTCTGTTACACCAGTTAATAACATCTGTTTAAGATCTAGTATATTAAATCAGTAATATGGTTCAAGGAAGGCTTTATCTGGTTCAGAATGACTCTATTCACAAAACAAGCAAAATATAGACATGGTTTATTAACTTTGGCATAAAAGAACTTAAGTGGCCTGTGCTTAGCCCTGACCTTAACCCTGAATTGGAACAATGAGCCAGTCAGCCCTTTTGTGGTCCAACATCAGTGTCTGAGCTGACAAATGCTGTTTTGACTCATTGGGCACAAATTCCCACAAACACCTTATAAAATTTGGTGAAAACCTTTCCAGAATAGCGGAGTCTGTTATAGCCACAAGGAGGGAATCCATATTAGTCCAACATCTGTTGTGGTGTGTAGAAGTACATGGAAAGAAGTCAATTCAAAAAAACCATTTGTGTTTGTGGGTGGGAACTAAGCAAACGTTATGCAAATATGATGGTTACTGTTATGCAAATAAAAGCCTACTTTTCTAACGTATAACTACACAATAACCTTTGGAAAATTTGATTATCGTATGATTCGCTCTGTCTCTTTATACTTCCTTTATTCTCTTAGTCACGCACACCTATTCCACCTTCATATATTCCCATTCCAGAATCTTGCCAAAAGGACATTTTGGTCTTGAAAGCATCTGCCGGCACCCTGCCTTGCAACAGGGAAGAAAAATATTCCTTAATTAGGCAAAATTCCAACGCCGTGTCTCATGCCCGTATGGAGTTACCTCTTAGCGCGAGCTTCAAAGTCGGGGAAAAAAAAGCAGCCAGTCGTGTCGGAAAAATTCTATTAAAGCCAGGGGAGGCTATTGTTCGGCACAGAGCTCATGCATCTTACGAGACGAGACCTGTGCGGCCGCGGGGTATCTTGTTTTAGGAGTCTGAAAAAAAATGCCATTTGGATTCTGTGCCGAATGCAGGGGTCGGTAATTGCTTACATTCTGTGTACTCAGGAGTTCAGGTGTGTGTATCTGTGTATGTTGAATGTACTGCTACCTGATCAGGATCTAATAAACAGTGAAACAATTCATATACCATCAATGTACAGTGAAAGTCAAAAGTTTACACACACTTGTAGGGAAATTTAATGTAACGGAACACTTAAGATTTCAGTGAGTTCTACAATTGTTTTTTTCTGGACATTATTAATTAAAACAAAATGTATTAAATTTGTTTCTCATCAAAAACATACATCTGGCAACCAGGTGGTACAGCAGGATATTTAGCTAGTGTGCCATTTCTGGTATTCTGAACTCTCAGCTCTGCTACCGGTCGGTTGTGCGCCTCATAGACATTGGCCACTAGTCTGCTGAATGTGAAAAGACAGAACTAAAAAGGGGGTGGGGTCATCAACACTGTGTAAGGACCCTGGTTAGTAGCCCGAGATGCCTATACAGCAGTGGAGGAACGCAGAGATCAGCATGTGACTCTCTTACAGCAAATCCATCATAGTGTGGGTGAATAAGAAGCTGTCGTGGAATATACTCTCCTCGGATAAGATCAGGGTCCCCAGCATCGGAAGATTAATTGGCTACACTAAAAGTTTGACTGCACAAGATCAGAAGATTGTGGGTTCGAATCCCAGCTCTGCCATGCAGCCACTGTTGGTCAATGGCTGACCCTGTGATCTAAACCCAGACTTCCAAACAAGCTTGGATACACGGGAAAATAATTTCAAAGCCCCACCACCACTGTTGGGCCCCTGAGCAAGGCCTCAACCCTGAATTTCTTCATGTAGTCTGTAAGTCACTTTGGATAAAAGCGTCGGCTAAATGCCACAAATGTACATGAGGTTATGCAAACTCTCACGCTGGCTTCACAGGGTCCCTACACAGTGCCCTTAGGTTCCCTACTTACTGATCATGTGATATCAGCTAATGCCTAGTTCACACTACACGATTTTTGCCCTGATTTTCGCTCGCCAACTCTGCGTTCACTCGGCGATCGAAACTCGCCTCTCAATCGCTATGTGTGAACTACTCAACAACTCGATCTGAGCACTCACCGAGCGCCAGGCAAACGAAGAGAGATATCTAGCTTGTCAGATATCTGGATCTGAGTTGCCAGACTGGCAGTGAGTGCTATGTCAAACAGCCAATGAGAACGCAAGATACGGTGCGAGGGGAAATGCAGGGGAGAAGTTGTAAAAAGGTGGGACAGGGGCACAATATAGTTTATATCAGAATACATCAGCACACACAAGTTGTACAGTATTTCTGACCTTATCGTTCTCTACAAAACATAACACCAATGCTGCATTGCAAAAATAATTTATTAACCTCCAACTCACTACAGCTCAACTCACTACAGAACAATCCAGAACAATCCATGCTGTTCCTATTTTTTTGCACATTGTTGACTTGCATTTTTGGACGTGATATCATTAAACCCCTCGTCACTTCTTGCGTTTGTTTTCATGACAGAACCTAGTTTGGGAGACTAGAGAAGCTCGCCTGCAATTCCAGTTGGTGATAGATGGTGTAGTGTGAAACCCCCTATCACAGATCAGTCATGTAGTGTGAAAGTCACACCGACTTGAAAGACTCCCGGTTACAAGAGATCCAGTTATTTAGTGTGAACTGTACAGCGACCTGACGACTTGGAAAGTCATGTAGTGGGAACTTGGCATATGGGAACTTAAGTTGATTAAAACCCTTAATTCGGAATGCCCTGGGACATCATCACATAAATGCCAAACTGTCAATCCATAACAGTTCCTTCGCTTTCTAAACTAACTAGCAAACTAACGAACCGCAGCCATGTATTATATCGTGTATGTAATATGTTTTGTATCATGTTTAAAGTTCCCTATAATTTATAATTTCAAATTTTTAAAATAGCTGAATTCCACACGTAGTCCACCTCACAGGGAAGTACCAGGGTGATTGAAATGCACCCCCCCCCCCACACCCCCAAGACTTCAACTGTATGTTTGTCAATGTGTGTGTGTATGTTCACACGTGCGTGTGTTTGTAAAGGCCCTCCAGCCAGTTCTGTTGCTTCTCTAATGGTTTTAACGATGTATGTAATGTAATTTGCTTGGGTGGCTCGGAGATGTGTTAGCGCAGTCAGATTGAGTTACTAACTCACCGTCTGCTTGCATGTCACTCTTAAAACCGGCTAATGCAATAACATACGCTCTCCCTCGTCTCTCCCTCTCTCTCTCTTTTTCTCCCTCTCTCGTCGCTCTCGCATCTATATCTCGTCCTCTTTCTCATCCCCTTTCTCATCCTTAATTAGTTAAGCTGTCACAAATATGGCAGGTGGAGGGATTTGTAAAAGAGATTTATGGGCTTTTAGTGTTTCATAGGCTTTATGAACATACTGTTTTCATTCACAGTGACATAATTCGATTTTGGGATGTCCTGATTTCATTGTTTTTATTTTTGCTACAAAACCAATATGTAAGTAAGCGGTTGTCAACTTTGGGGTCGGGACCCCACCTTTGCTTACAAACTGTTTATATGCAGATTTAAGTAAATGAATGTAGCTTATGAAAAAAATTAACTACATAAAATAGAAATAATTATGTTTTTAACATGCCACAATTTAATATAATAATAATAATAATAATAATAACAATGAATTGGTAATTCATCCATTACCAAAACATGCGTAAATACAATTACACTTTCTGTCTGCACCAGACCTTATTACATATATTTAAGGTTGTCCATCCGTCCATCCATCAATCCATCCATCCACCCAGTCCATTCTTTTATTCATTATTTTATTCCTCTATTCACCCATCCAATCATTTGCCAACCTGCCTATCTGTCCTTTCATTCATCAGTCCATCCATCTGACCAGCCATCCCTCCATCCCGCCTTTAACCTACCTGATCCATCAATCCATTCATCCATCCATTCAACCATCCATCCACCCAGTCCATTCTTTCATACACTCTATAATTCATTGTTTTATTCCTTTATTTACCCATCCAATCATCATCCAACCTGCCTGTCTGTCCTTTCATTCATCAGTCCATCCATCTGACCATCCATCATTCCATCAACCTACTCGATACATCCATCCATCTTTATTTACCCATCCAATCACCCAACCTGCCTATCTGTCCTTTCATTCATCAGTCCATCCATCTGACTATCCATCCATCCATACCTACATCCATCAACCTACCTGATCCATCCATCCATCCATCTTATAATTCATTGTTTTATTCTTTTATTTACCCATTTAATCATCAATCCAACATCCACCATTTATTCACCTATCCATCTTGTAAAAAGTGCTATACAAATAAATTTGATTTGACCGGACTAGACTATTCATCTGTCCTTCAATTTATCAGTTTGTCTATTTAACCATTCAACCACCCATCTACTTATTCATCCACTTGTCCATCCACTCATCCATCTAATCAATCAATCCATCCATCCATCCATCCATCTTTTATTTGTGGTTTTATTCCCCTATTCACCCATCCAATCATCAATTCAAAATCTATTATTTATTCACCTATCCATCTGTTTAATTTATCAGTTCGTCCATCTAACCATTCAACCATCAATCCACTTATCCATCCAGTCATCCGGACAGCATGTGCATGGAACCACTCACACACTCAGTCGTAACCAGACCTTTTTTTTGGGCATCAGTGGTTTCCAGTCAGACTCCTCCACTCAGTCCCTCACCGCTGTCTCATTGCTTTGTTTGATTTTACCACTTCCCTCTGTCTTTTCTATGGTCAGACCATCTCAACCAAAATAGGCCCTTTGACCACAGAATCAAACAGACACACGCACACACACATGTGGCCAGCCTGTTGCAGCTGAGTGACTTTTAAAGAAAGAGATGTTTGATGTGCTGGAAGTGAGCTACACTGACCCTGTACCCCTCGCAGAGCAGGTGTTACCGTGGATGTAAGAGAGTATGTGTTTTGTTTGTGTGTGTGCTTGTTTTGTGACATTTTCCAACCCCTCCAATGTCATGACTTCTTTGTACTGCTGATTTTGCATCTGTGTGTGTGTGTGTGTGGGTTGGGGGGGTGTTCGTTGTGTAGATTTTTAGCTTTCAGTAAATCAGATTTGACACAGATTGAAGGTTATTTCTTAATTTGTGTAAATTTTATACCGTTTTGGGGAAAAAATCAGACTTAGGGTGTTATGATAATTCAGGGCTTCCATCTATTTACTCTTCCATCCATCTTCCCATCAATTCAACCAATAATTAATCTGTCGATTGATCCATCCACCCACCCATCCATCTTCCCATAAACTCAACCAATAATTAATCTGTCGATTGATCCATCCACCCACCAATCCATCTTCCCATCAACTCAACCAATAATTAATCTGTTGATTGATCCATCCACCCACCCATCCATCTTCCCATCAACTCAACCAATAATTAATCTATCGATTGATCCATCCACCCAGTCATCCATCCATCCATCCATCCATCTTCCCATCAACTTAACCAATAATTCATCTATCGATTGATCCATCCACCCAATCATCCATCCATCCATCTATCCATCTTCCCATCAACTAAACCAATATTTAATCCATTGATAGATCCGTCCATCCATCTTCCCATCAACTTAACCAATAATTCATCTATCGATTGATCCATCCACCCAATCATCCATCCATCCATCTTCCCATCAACTTAACCAATAATTCATCTGTCGATTGATCCATCCACCCACCCATCCATCTTCCCATCAACCCAACCAATAATTAATCTATCGATTGATCCATCCACCCAATCATCCATCCATCCATCTATCCATCTTCCCATCAACTAAACCAATATTTAATCCATCGATAGAGCCATCCATCCATCCATCTTCCCATCAACTTAACCAATAATTAATCTATCGATTGATCCATTCATCTATCCATCTTCCCATCAACTAAACCAATATTTAATCCATCGATAGAGCCATCCATCCATCCTCCCATCAACTAAACCAATATTTAATCCATCGATAGAGCCATCCATCCATCCATCTTCCCATCAACTTAACCAATAATTAATCTATCGATTGATCCATTCATCTATCCATCTTCCCATCAACTAAACCAATATTTAATCCATCGATAGAGCCATCCATCCATCCATCTTCCCATCAACTTAACCAATAATTCATCTATCGATTGATCTATTCATCTATCCATCTTCCCATCAACTAAACCAATATTTAATCCATCGACAGATCCATCCATCCATCCATCTTCCCATCAACTCAACCAATAATTCATCTATCAGCTGATCCATCCATTCATCCATTCATCTTCCCATCAACTCAACCAATATTTATTCTATCAATAGATCCATCCATCCATCCATCTATTAATCCATCCATCCATCTTCCCATCAACTCAACCAATAATCAATCTATTGATTGATCCATCCATCCATCCATCCACTCATCCATCTTTCTTCCCATCAACTTAACCAATAATTCATCTATTGATTGATCCATCCATCCATTCATCCACCTATCTTTCCATCAACTTAACCAATAATTCATCTATTGATTGATCCATCCATCCATTCATCCACCTATCTTTCCATCAACTTAACCAATAATTAATCTGTTGATCGATCCATCCATCCATCCATCCATCCATCTGTCCATCCATCCATCTATCCATCTATCCATCCATCCAGTGGATTACTGTGGCATAATCAAGATTTCAACTCACAATCAGAGTTGCCCTAGCAAGTTACACAGTATGTCAGTTGGTAATATATTAATGTCATTTTATTAGCATGTAGTGATTCACATTGCCTTGTGATGGACTGGCGACCAGTCTGAGGTGTCAGCTACCTTTCGCCCAATGAATTAGACCCACTGTGACCCTGAAGAGGATATAAAGGTAGTAAAACAGACAATGAATGAATAAATGAATGATCCAATCACATACCACTACTAAAAACTCACCAGAGTCACTAAATTTGACTGGTTCAATTAGCAGCATAGACAAAAACCTATAGTAATATAAGAGGCTTAATATTGTAACATTAAATAGTGCTCTACCTAAGAGTATAGAAGTCATTACATGGTACCCTATAAAGTGCATAATTGTAGACAGTAGAGGGCTATTTAGGGTTCACTACAAAATGTGTAGCTGTATGTATAGTCTTAGAACGAAAGCTCGGTGGGTAGCACTGTCGCTTTATAGCAAGAAGGTCCTTTTATGTAGAGTTTGCATGTTCTCCCTGTGTCTGTGTAGGTTAACAGTGAGGTTAATGAGAGATACTAAAATCCCCCTGGATGTGTGTGTGTGTGTTTGCCCTGTAATGAACTGGTGACCTGTCGGGGTTTCCTACCTTTCTCTAAAGGCCCTAAATAGGATACATAGGTAATAAAACAAACAATGAATTAATGTTGTTTAGTCAAAGCAGACAAACTGTTAATACAGTTCTTTCAAATGCTGCTACAGATTTACCAATAGTTATTTAATAGTGATAAACAAACTACACGAGTATTAGAGAACTATACACACAAGAATACGCAACACAATGAACAAAAGCCCGGATAAAAATCATAAATGAGCTCAAACATTTAAAGAACTGCGGCTGGGTTAGAAAAAGGAAACAAAAGCGCTAACATAGGCACATAGTTAGAACGCTGGCGAAGCAGATGTGTCTGTTACCGGACGTGGTTGGTACAGATTCACAGTGTTGGTGTGATGGGTCATTGCATATTAAAACAGGATGAAGCCTGACCAGAGCCTGAAGCCACACATTGCTCATTCTAGTAATGTGTTTTAGAAAACTTCTATCAATATCAGCTCTGTGTGTTCAGGAACAGGCTGAAGTGCCTATGACAGATTATAAAATAAATAAATAACTTGTTATTTTGAGAGCTGCTTCATTCCACTCAGCGCATGTAAGATAATTCTGCAGTTTTCACAGATTCTTCGAAATTTGCATTTCAGTAGGTAATCAACAGCTATCATTACTTCACTTCAGTCCCAGAACTGCAATTAACACCTTTACTTAGCAAGAGCATTTGACATGTTAGAACCATTTTGGATTATCAGATCTCAGAAACACTCTCAGATGTGCAAAATGGTACAATATTTTATTTACTGCTTAATTTAGCAAAGATTGTTATTATTACGACTACATAAGAGACTGAGGAGTAAAGTGTATAGGAAAACTTAGGATGTATTTCTCAGGTCCAGGATAGATAGATGGATAGGTGGGTGGATGGATGGTTAGACAGACAGACAGACAGACAGACAGTTATTTAGATGGATGGGTGGGTGGAAGGATGGTTGGATAGACAGATAGATAGATAGATAGATAGATAGATAGATAGATAGATAGATAGATAGATAGATAGATAGATAGATAGATAGATAGATAGATAGATAGATAGATAGACAGTTATTGAGATGGATGGGTGGGTGGATGGATGGGTGGATGGTTAGATAGACAGATAGATAGATAGATAGATAGATAGATAGATAGATAGATAGATAGATAGATAGATAGATAGATAGATAGACAGATAGTTATTTAGATGGGTGGATGGATGGATGGACGGACAGACAGACAGAGACAGACAGAGAGACAGAGAGACAGACAGACAGACAGACAGACAGACAGACAGACAGACAGACAGACAGATGGATAGATGGATAGATGGATAGATGGATGGATGGATGGATGGATGGATGGATGGATAGATAGATAGATAGATAGATAGATAGATAGATAGATAGATAGATAGATAGATAGATAGATAGATGGGTGGATGGAAAGATAGATAGACAGACAGATAGTTATTTAGATGGATGGATGGACGGACAGACAGACAGACAGAGAGAGATAGACAGACAGACAGACAGACAGACAGACAGACAGACAGACAGACAGACAGACAGACAGACAGATACATTTAAAGTTTGGGCATTTAGCAGGTGCATTTATCCACAGCACACAGTCTAAGCAATTGAGGTTTAAGGGCCTTGCTCAAGGGCCCAACAGTGGCACTCTGGCAGTGGTGGGGCTTGAACCAGCAACCTTTTGATTACCAGTCCAGTACCTTAACCGCTAAGCTACAACTGCCTCAATGCTTCAACTTTTCTCCATATACTGTGTTTACATCCTGAAGCTACACTAAAGAGCAAAAAAATTATGACTACCCCACAAATTTATAATAATACAGTCAGGAATATGTTGTTCAATGTTGGGCTTATGGCAGATATTCGTACTCGGGTAACTATGATAAGAGCCAAAGTATGTCGGAAACAGCAAGGGGTGCTTTCGTACAGCTGTGGTGACTAAGTATTAGTAGTCTTCCAAGGAGGGAAAAATCACAAGCCACTGGCAGTTTATTTGACACTTATTGATGCCAAAAACCACAAAAAAGGCTATGGCATGTGATACAGACCAACAGAAGAGCTAATGTGGCTCAAATTGCAGATAATTTGAATACTAGTGATGAGGTAATTGTGTCACAACACACAGTGAATCAAACCTTTCTGTGTATGGCCTGGGTAATCACAGGCCATTTAAAGTTGTACAATGACCATGCAAATGACAGGACTGGGCACTGAAGTAATGATGCAAGAAATCCCATCTTTCTCTGTTATGTGGATGGCCAAACACCCCTCTCAACTTACAGGAGCTGAAAGACCAGCTGTTAATGTCTTGTAACCAGATTCCAAAGGACAGCTTCAGAGGTCTTGTGGTGTTCATGTATTGGCGGTTCAAAGCTGTATTGATAGCATAGTAGGAGGGTCATCATGCTGTGGTTGATTATTGTTTACCGCTAGTGTTTACCACTTGGTTTTTAGCAATAGGTGTGGGTTAAAATAAGATAGAGGTCTACATAATTTTGGTTACATAGTGCTAATGAATATAAAAATGAGGATTTATGATGTATGGTCATTGTAAACATAGTTATTGTATGTTATTACACTGCTATAATGTATTACTAATGAAGAAGTATTATTAAAAGTGCTAATTCTTCATATATTTGTTGTTTCTAAACAGCTGTCCCTGATGCAGAACCTCTCAGTGGCCAATTACTGGTCAATACGACTTCCCAGTGGAGAATCGGTCCATCACGTTATGACTTTTGACCCCAATGACAGAAACTACTTGTTTCTGATGACAAGCCACCATGTGAGTATAACTGGCATCTACATTACATCTACTGACCCACCAGGACTGATCAGAATGTAGCTAATATTAACGAACTATTATAAACTATTCCTGGCATGCCGATGCAACCCAAAGTCCTAGAAATCTAGGTTTGAGCCTCTTGCCTTTGTCTGTTACATGTTTTCTTTCTCTCTATTTCGTCGAGTGCTCCCATTAGTGGTCGCCGGCGGATCGTGATCCGCATTATTGATTTGGCACAGTTTTTACGCCCGATGTCCTTCCTGACACAACCCTCCCTATTTATCCGGGCTTGGGACCGGCACTACAATGCACTGGTTTATGCATCCTAGTGGCTAGGTACCTATAGGAAACCAGAGCACCCAGAGGAAACCCACACAGACACGGGGAGGACATGCAAACTCTGCACAGACAGGACTACTCAGCCTTGTGTACTCGATTTGTTAATCATCTTGTCTTAGCACCTTTCCAGTATACATCACTCTGCACTCAATAGTTCCTAGAAAGAGAGTGTGAGGAAGAGAACGAATGAGAACACAAATGAGAACACAAATGATTGATAATAATTAGATCAGAGAAAAACTAATCTTCCCTAATATGGATGGAGCAATCCAGTCCAGATATGTCGGCGAATCCGAAATGCTTATTACACCTCGAAAACATCAAATTATGCTTATAAATAACCTCTGGCGATTCAATTAGCTTGATCAGTTATGCCACAAAATCTGATTATGCTATCAATTACTCAGATTTTGAAATGTCACATTGCGGCCTAACCTTATTTTCTAATTTTCTACGTTTTATTTCAAGAAGACTGAACAATTACAGATTGGATCAAGTCTTCACAAGACATGCCAGTACTGGTTGTCTTTTTCCAAAAAAGCTTTTCAAGCTTAAACACACATAAATCTTTTTATAGTGGCTTTTTAAACGTGTGTAAGGGTTGTCACGAATGTCTTCTCACATGCATCAGGGTAAGAAGTGCATTGTGTGGTGTGAAATTGTACATGAATGTGTAGTCGTTGGAAAGATCAACGTGTGAGCCCAAGAACCACAGGAAGAAAAACTCATTTTGACCCGACAAGCTGTTTTAACATATGCTGTATGTGGTAAAGAAGCATGGACTAACATTTTGGCTGTAGCAGCTTTAGCTCAAGCTGCTGTCATAGACAAAATTCCATTAAATAAAAAATGTTCTTTGGTCATGTGTAGACATCGATGGTTTCGGAATGCATAACATATTACCGAAAAATTTGGAATGAAAATCTCACAATGTGAACGCTGCTACAAGACCCGTCTACAATCCACCAATAGAAGAGAAACTCGAGTTTTCTTTACAGAATGGGTTTTCTGTTTTGTCCTCTTTCATCCAGTCATTAATGCCACTAAAATTAGCTTTTTCCCCACAGTATTTTAAGACAATAACCATTTATCAATGTTGGTAAAGTTTGAAGTGACCTAAATGGCTCTAGCTCTCACAGACAAAATTCCATATAATAAAGACATTTTCTTTGGCCGTGTGTAAATATCAGTGGTTCTGGATAGAGGTGGAAAGAGTACTAAAATATTGTACTTAAGTAAAAGTACTATTACTTTGATGAATTTTTACTTAAGTACGAGTAAAATTACTAGTCTAAAAATATACTCAAGTAAAAAGTAAAATTTACTCAAATTAAACGTTACTTAGTTACTTTTTTAACAGAAGGAGGGGGTGTCTCTCCTGTGTAATGGACACAAGACAAGTGGACACACAATAGTTGTTTTTAATTAAAATCTAATAGAAATAAACATGTTGATACAACATTTAAAACATTTAGGGATGTGTAATGTGTCATTTTAGTACAGACCATCCCATAAAACATTTTCAAACTGTATAACTACTGAAGTTGGCATTAATTGTGGATTCTATAGACCAGCCTTCTTTTTTATCACCAACAAATACCAAACAACAATCATACTGCAAATCCATAACTCAAAACAAGTCACGGTTACAAGTGTTGTGGCTTTCACTAAATGCGACTTTTCACTAGACGCAATTATTTAGCGTTTTTTTTAACCCAATAACGGATGTGATTTAAAATGTAGCGAATTACATTTCTTAATACAAAACATACTCAAGTAAAAGTAAAATTGCAGGTTGTAAAATCTACTTTAAAAAGTACAAGTACACAAAAAAACGAGTAAATGTAATTCGTTACTTTCCACCTCTGGTTTTGGAATGCATGACATGAAATGCTCATCAGCGACCAATATAGGCCTGCTCACAATGTGAACGCTGCTACTAGGCTTGTCTGAATAACACCAATAGGAGAATAGAAGAGGATGACGCATTTTGAATCTTTTTCTCTGCGTTAAGTCATTATTATGCAGGCAGTTGTAGCCTAGTGGTTATGGTACTGGACTAGTGATCAAAAGGTTGCTGGTTCAAAATCACCACTGCCAGGTTATGCTGTTGGGCCCTTAAGCAAGTCCCTTAAACCTCAATTGCTCAGATTGTATACCGTAAAAATACTGTAAGTCGCTTTGTGTAAAGGCATTTGCTAAATGCCAAAAATGTACAAAAGTACATGTACAGTCTAGACAGCTCTGATGGCATGAAGGTATATTGGCTTTTCTACCATTAAAAAATTAATTGTTTAACATAAGATATTTCTGAATCATTTTATACAGTATAGAGCCACTGAAATTCCCTCCTCTCTGTAACCACAGGATCTTCAAATAATAACCATTTAGCAATGTTGGTAAAGTTTGAAGTGAGCTAAATGCCTCTTGAGATTGCTGTAGCAGCTCTAACTCAAGCTGCTGTTACAGACAAAATTGCATATAGTAAAAAAATGTCTTTGGTCCCATGTGTAGGCCGGTGGTTTTGGAATGCATGACATGAAATGCTCATCAGCGACCAATTTAGGGCTGCTCACAATGTGAACACTGCTACTAGGCTTGTCTAAAATCCACCAATAGGATGACAGAAAAGGATGACCCATATTGCAATTTGAATTTTGTTTCTTCTAGGCATAAAGTCATTATTATGCAGGCAGTTGTAGCCTAGTGGTTATGGTACTGGACTATTGATCAAAAGGTTGCTGGTTCAAGACCCACCACTGCCAGGTTGCTGCTGTTGGGCCCTTAAGCAAGTCCCTTAACCCTTAATTGCTTTATTACAATATTAGTCAGACAGATTAGCCAAAGTGATTTAGAATCACAATCACATCACAGATTGAATCACAATTGGATTAAGTGGCCCAACAGTGGTTACTTGACAGTGGTGGGGCTTAAACCAGCAACCTTCTGATCAACTGTCCAGTACTTTAACTGCTTAGTCACAGCTTCTGTTTTTTTTTTTTTTGCTTTAGCCTCTCCTTTCCATGCTATTTTTATTTGGAAAAACTGAGAACCTTTTAGTGTTTGCCTAGTACTTTCTGATTGATACCAGTTAATAAACAATGTATACATAGTTAACTTGCATATATCTTTGTAGCTGTTAAGGATACGAGTGTCCACATGTGCCCAGTACTCGTCGTGCAGAGATTGTCTGAGTGCCAACGATGCCTACTGCGGTTGGTGTACGCTCGAAAGCAGGTAAGTTCATATTCATTCAGTTTCATTCACTTTCATTGAGTTTGCTTTTTGTTGAAGTGACCCTGACATAAAATATATGGTTGAAAGTATGTGCATGACGGACCATGAGCTTGCTGGACATAACGTTTGAAAATCATAGGCAATAATTTAGATTTGCTTACCCATTTGTGACTATAACAGTATAACCCTACAACCTACGTGCGCTCCCGACAAGTAGGCTGTTTGAATTCTTAGATGCCTTAAAATGCTGTCTAGTAAGGCACTTTAAATTTGAATGCTATTTTGACAGAACAACGAGGGAGCATCAGATGCTGCCTTAGCGGTGACGGCAATCCCAGCATTCAGTGCGGCACAACTTTTCTCACAAAAAATTACAAATATGGAGTTATTTTCAAATGTAAATGAATTATGATTGATTTTTAATTTGTATAAACGTGCACAAGTGCCATTTATTTGCAAGTTTGGGCTTGTCAGTAAATTTAACCGTTTTCAGTACACAGAGGGAGATGTTAGTTGACATGCTAGCGTGTTGTGCCACTTCATTTCATTGGTTTGACTGGCATGAGTGTATTAAATGTTAGACATGGAGATCTCAGGATGCAGAGAAACTGAGGATAAACGTGCAGGTTTAATCCAGTAATATAATCCAATAATCCTTTCTATCACTTTTCTGCTACATGAGGCTATCTGTGTTAGCTTAGTAAGAGAAAACTGATAGAATCGCTGTCTAAGTAGTGTGTTTGAATAACCTGACTTATAAGTCAATGACTTATTAGAATCCTCTCTAGGTAGGCAGTGAGACAGCAAGGCAGCTCACTAGGTTTTCGAACAGACCCTACAACAGTCTCGTGTTCTGACGCATTAGTGAGGTCAGGCACTGATTTTGATAGAAAAGTTTAAAATGGTTTAAAATCAAAATTCCAATCATCCAAAGGGTGTTTGATAAAGTTGAGGTAGGGGGTAGATTGTGAACATGGTGGGTGTGTTTGAAAAGCTAGGGAGCTCTCTACATAGGCAGCATTTTACGTCATCCTACACGCGCTCCCGAGAAGGGGGCTGTTCGAAATCCTAGATGCCTTAA